>NC_056742.1:241461592-241709092 GCF_019279795.1 Protopterus annectens
TGTACAGGTCTGACAGAAAGCTGCCTAAATGTCAAAGATCATCACACTGATTTGCCAGGGGGACAGGCTAACAGGCAGCAGATATGGGCCAATTATCTGGACATTCTGAACAAATCTGTACAGCTGAGGGGTATGATTCTACATACAGCTTACTACCACTTCCAGTATTCAAACCAGGGCTGTGTCTGCTAAAAATGCAACAGTGTACATCACAACTGAGTGTGCTATTTAGATATTCCTGTGTATCTCTTCACTGATTTCTGTCTATAAGTCTCCCGTGGTTTTACAATCTTTCCTTGTAATTAAAACAGCCTTATACAGGGATACCTAGACAGTTTTATTATGTAGCACAGTGTGGGTGACAGTGATGAGTAATACATTATTATTCAGAGAAACTGCAACACTAACAATGCCATACAATACCAGACTAAACAGTACCAGTCCAGGATTTCAATCTTTTATTTCCGGGCACAGTTTTCTTATCTGACTTGTGGAGGGAATGTTTGTTAACACTACCTGAATGTTGCCACACATATTACTAAATTCCACGTTATTATTATGCACATACATCTCACTGTGTTACTGAACACACTCTGGTCGTAGCTTCACAACATGGGGTAGAGATGGGACATACTTTGCATATTACTCTCATAACATTTTGGTGAATTTCTAGAGTGACAGGTTTGTTCTTATAGATATATTTCTGAGGGTTATGATGTCTGACAATCATTTGTATGTCATTATTTGCTGCCTAAACTTCTGGGATCATCCCACTGATGTGCCAGGGGGAACAGGGTGACAAGCAGGAAATTTAAGCCAATTATCTGAACTTTCTGACAAAATCTGTACAGTTGAGGGGTATGACTCTGCATACAGCTTACTACCACTCCCAGGAATGGAACCATGGCTGTGTGTGCTAAAAATACAACAGTTTACGTCTCAGTTGAGTGTGCTATTTGGATTTTTTTGTCTATCTTTTCACTGTTTTCTGTCTAAGTCTCCCTCAGTTGTACAATATGACCTTGTGATTGCAACAGTTGTATACAGACATTCCTTCACATTTTATTTATGTAGCACAGTGTGGGTAACAGTGCTTAATACAACAGTACTATTAAGAGAATGCAACACTACATTACCATATGATACCAGAGTAAACACAAGCAGTCCAGGAGATAGACCTTTATTGCCAGGGTGTTACCCTTTTATTTACATACAACCTATATGAGACTCTTCCTGACATATTGTCTGGTTTATTCAGTACATCCCATACACAATACAGGTTTTATACTGGCAATTAACTTTCTACTACTTTTAGATTTATTTCTTATGACAGTACATGCAAGATTATTGCTAATCTGCCTCACGACGCAGCCTTTGCAGCCTACACACATGGGCTTCCTGATTCACAATCCTCTCCACTGCCACTGTCAGAGACATACAAGGAATATTTAGCCATACCTATTCATAATATACATGAGCTGGCAATTATTAAACATTTAGTAGAATGAGTACTTACAAACTGCTGGGACATCACCCTGCCTAGCTTCTTGGATCCACTGACCCAAGAGCTCCCTCTTCCTCCATTTCAGGTCAGCATAGTGATGCTTGACCCGCTCACCAGTTCGAGGGATGCCAGTGGCACTGGTGAGGTCACGGGCAAGATGGTCCTAGGCTTCTGCTTTATATTGGGAACCCTGGTACTTGCCCTGCAGTAGTCCCTCTTCATGGTCCTTTACGATGAGTCCTGCCATGACCTTGGACTCCTGGATGCCCCAGCGCTGTGCTCGGAAGCATGATCCTTCCCCGACACTAGCCATTGTGCCTACAGGAGGAAGCTACAGCCAGTTATGAGATGTATTCCCACCTGTGTGGTTAAAATAGGGCCGATTTCCCACACTTTGCTATGATTGGACGGTTTTGAAAATGTAAGCTATGGGCAAACCTGCTTACCTAAGGTTGGCATTGCTTAAAGGGGCATACCAATGGGCAAATCAATTTAGCTGGGCTATGCATTGCTTACACCTGGTAAGCAGAAGTGCGCAATGCTTAGTATTGCTTACTTTTAAATGTGCACACTATTTGCTGTTTGGCATTGATTTATCATTCATTACATGTTAAATAATGTGTTTAGTATCTGTGATTCATGTGTACATATACTGTATGGGGTATTTGTGTTTATCAGGGAATTTCACCAATTTATTACAATGACACCTCACATCTGGACTTAATGTAGTACTCCAGTTCACATATATATGTTATTTAGTAGATTATACAACATAAAGCCGTTTATAGATTCCTTTCACATGTAAATTATGATTTTGCTATAGTGAGGATCTGTTTGGGTATACCTCAATTTTATGTACAGTGGTGATGGCTTACTGGTTAACTACTGTGACTATAGTATACAGGTTCCTGGGTTCAGGACCTGCAAGGGATGTTTATTTTGTTGCTGGGCAGAAAAAGGGTTGTTGGATACAGAGTGATTAAGGCACTTTTAAGCAGTTTTAAGCGAGTTTGCATGATGGTAAGCAATGCTAACTTCCGGTTAAATATTCTCACAGTGAGTTAGCCTCTAAATTGCTTAACCTGTGTAGGCATTGCTTACTCCTATGCAAACAGGGTTAAACTCGCTTTCCGCTGCTTAAATGTGCTTACTCCCACTTACTCCTGCACTAATTTAGAAAGAAATGAAACTTGGGTCTTGGGAAAGTGGTAGATTTGGACACTTTATACATTTTTTACACTATTTGCTGTATGGCATGGATTTATCATTCATTACACATTATAACTTTGTTTAGTATCCTGATTCATGTGTACATATACTGTATGGGGCACTTGTGTTTAGCTGTGGTTTTACCACAGTATTGCAATGACGCCTCACATCTGGACTTAATGCAGTACTCCAGTTCACAAATATATATTATTTAGCAGGTTATTCAGCCAAAAAAATGTTCATAAGTTGCTTTCACATGGAAAATGGAATTTACTACAGTGAGGATCAAACCAGGAATGACTGCTTGCAAAGCAAATGCTCTGACCACTACACTATTGCAGTACTGCTTCTACTGAATGTATCTTGCTATTTACCTTCTTGGCTATTTAAGCTACAGTATGCATAGCTTAGCAATGGGCAAACCTGCGCACCTACTATTAAATTTAATCTGATAAAAAAATTCTAGTGTTATTTTCTCCAAGAAGGGACATGTTTTACTTATTGCTGTGGATTTCTGCATACATCTGCACATTTGACAGACATGCTAGCGTGTTTCAGTTGCTATGAGCATAGGGTTTTCCTGGGAAGTGGGGCTTTGACCTTTGCAATGGCTGTGGGTGTGTTTTCTCCTGCAACATGTCATGTTTGTACACTAACAGTCCCACTTTGGGCATTTGTAGAGGGGGAATCCCAATAGGGTTACCACCTGTCCCACTTTGTGAGGGACAGTCCCTTTTTGGGTAGTTGTGTCCTGCAAAAAACATGTAAAAATGTCAAATGTCCTGATATTAGGATAAAATAATTTCCTATATTTTATGTAATAATTGCATAAAACAGTTATTCTATATCTGAAACACCTAAATGTTATAAGAAAAAGAATAATTAATTAAAATGCTACAAGAATAATTTTTTATTTAAGCAAAGACGTGAAGTTCTGTCCTTTGTACTGGCTGTGGGTATGTTTTGGCCTGACAAATCTGACGTTTGTACCAAAACTGTCCCACTTTGGGCATTTGAAAAGCTGCCAACCCTACAACCCCCTATGAGCTTTCTCACTCATTGTAATTGCTGAATGGCAAATCTTGAGTGCAGGGGCATGTATATTGTGAGAGGTCTGCTCTCAGATACACCCCCTGCACTCATCCATGCTCCATGGCCATTTAGGAGCAGAGGCAGCTTGCTTTCATAGCTATGCATGGTGCTCTGCCCTTAAACGGTCGTTTCCATGCAGGAATAAGCTATTCCTGCACGGAAGCTTAGTGAATCCTGGGGTTAGTCTAATTTTCCTAATTCCTAGCTATTTCTAAGAGAAAACACAGTTCTAAAATCCTACTTACATATAGACACAGGCAGATATCTGGTGAGTTGCATGTTCTCAAGACAAATGCTCTCATGCTCTCATTCTTTCTGTCCTTAAATTGATAACACAGTACCACTGTTTCATTTCAGATTACATCATTTCTTTCTGGTTCCCAGGCTAACAGACTCTCAGAGGTTAATGTCCCTTGATCTTGCATGCGGTCAGGAAGCCAGAACAATAAAATAAATTATACATGCAAATTCCAGCAATAGACTCTGGTCTCAAGACAATAGCCAGAATACCTTCATCCAGGCATATAGGCTCCAAGCCCTGAGATCAAAGACAGTCATGGAATGCTTGGCTTTTCAGTTTTGTTACAGCAGAGTGCACTGTAGTTACAATTTTGCAGTTTCACATTTAATATCATTTTTTCCCATTTAAGAAAACAAGCCTGTGGCTTATATTAATATTTACAAATGACATAATTATCTACATATCATATGCTTGCAACCCTAGGCTCCATCTTAGCAACTTGGCATTTTGTTGGCTACCTCTGTGTAACCATGTTAGGGGGTTGTGATCTGTCACTACAGTGAATTTTCTTCCATACAGATAAGGCTGAAGTTTCTGCAGTACCCACACTATGGCTAGACATTACTTTTCTACAGCTGCATAGCATTCCTCCCTGGGTTAGAGCCTATGACAAAGATAAACCACTGGGTGTTTTTCTCCCTCTGAAGAAATCTGGCTAAGTACAGCCTCCACCCCATGGTTTGAAGCATCCACCTGCACAACAAATTATTTGCTGTAATCTGGACTGGCTACCACAGGGGGTCCTCCCAAAGCTTCCTTAAGCTCCAGGAATGCCTGCTCACATGCTGGGGTCCACACTACCTTATCTGGCCTGTTCTAACTTGTTAGGTCTGTGAGGGGAGCAGCTATGGTACTATAACTGGGGACAAACTTTCTGTAGTACCCTGCTGTCCCTAAGAATTCCCTCACTTACTTTTTGGTAACATGTGCAAGCCATGCCTGAATGGCTTCTACTTTGGCAGGTTCTGGCCTAATCATACCACTCCCCACTCTATGTCCCAGGTAAGAGACCTCTGCCATACCCACCTAACATTTGCTGGGCTTAATCGTGAACCCTGCCCTCTGTAGTCTGCCCAGCACCTCCCTGACATGCTGAAGGTGCTCTTGCCAGGAATGGCTGTAGATGGCAATAGCATCTAAGTAAGCAAGGGCAAACCCTCCTGCTCCTGCTAGGATATGATCTACCAGCCTTTGGAAAGTTGCTGGGGCATTTTTCATCCCAAAGGGCATCTTTGTGAACTCATACAAGCCAAAAGGAGTCACAAAAGCTGACTTTTCTTTAGCACTGGGAATCAAGGGCACCTGCCAGTAACCCTTGGTAAGATCAATGGTTGTAAGATACTTAGCACCACCCAGCTGCTCTAGGGCCTCATCTTTCCCAGGCATAGGGTAAGCATCTGACAATGTGTAACTATATAATTTCCTGTAGTCCACACAGAACCTGGTGCTGCCATCCTTCTTTGGCACCAGTACCACTGGGG
Source organism: Protopterus annectens (assembly GCF_019279795.1). NCBI lineage: Eukaryota > Metazoa > Chordata > Ceratodontiformes > Protopteridae > Protopterus > Protopterus annectens. Next base: position 241,467,180 of record NC_056742.1, read on the forward strand.
AGGCCCAGGGACTGCTGGACTCCTGAATCACCCCTAGTTCCAAAATCTCCTGTAGCTCCTCCCTCAGAGTCTGTTTGACTCTCTCAGGCACCCTATAAGGGGCCTGCCTAATAGGCCTTTGGGGTCCTGTATCCACCTAGTGCTGCACCAGGTGGGCGCACCCTGGTTTCCCAGTGAACATGTCTCCAAACCCCTGTAACACTGCTCAGATTTCTCAAACTTGGGTAGGAGATAGCTGCTGGGACATTGCTACCCCTTCCACTGAGATGTCAGTCTGAGCCTCACTGAGGAGATCAGTCACCAGATCTCCCTCAGACTTCTCCTGCAATCCACTGCAAATGCTCAGCACAAGGCCCTCCCTATCATGGTAAGGTTTCATCATGTTAACATGATACAATTTGTGCCCCTGCCTCCTGCCTAGCAGTTCCACCTTGGAGTTAACATCACTTACCTTTCTTACCACCTTGTAGGGTCCCTCCCAAGCTGCTTGCAGCTTGTTGTGTCTGACAGGAATTAGACCCATTACCTGCTGCCCCACAGCATATTCTCTAGCTCGAGCACTCCTGTCATACCACACCTTTTTCTATTGTTGGGTTTCTGCCAGGTTCTCCTGGGCCAAGCCCATGAATTCCCTGAGCCTTGTCCTGAGGTTTAAGACATATGCCACAACAGACTCCTTGCGAGGTTCACATTCACCTTTCCATTCATCTCAAATTAAGTCTAGAGGTCCCCTCACCCTATGCCCATACAGCAACTCAAAGGGTGAAAACCCTGTCAATTCCTGGGGAACCTCTCCGTAAGCAAATAACAGATGGGCTAAATATTTGTCTCACTCACTGTTAAACTGGTCTGTAAATGCCCGTAGCATGGACTTGATTGTAGAGTTTAACCTCTCAACAAGACCATTAGTCTAGGGGGTGGTCTTCAGGTGCTTCACCACACAGTACTTACACAGACAAGCCTGCAGGAATGACATGAAATTGGCACCTCTGTCAGTCAGTATTTCTTTTGGGAAACCTACCCTGCTGAAAATCTCTAACAAAGCATTTGCCAGCTTTTCTGCCTCAATGGAGGACAGAGGCACTGCCTCAGGGTATCTTGTAGCATAATGTACTACCACTAGGATATACTTTTTCCCTGTGGAACTTGGTGTACTCAGAGGCTCCACAATATCCATAGCTACCCTATGAAATGGCTCCTCAATCACATGCAAAGGCATCAAAGGAGCTCTCACTTTGTCTCCTGCCTTGCCTATATTTTGGCACTGCTCACAGGTCCTGCAGTACCCGGTTACATCTCTGGAAATCCCAGGCCAATAGAAGTTCTGCATAATATATCTCTTTGTACGTTTTATGCCCATATGACCTGCAAAGGGAATATCATTGGCTATGGCTAGAACCGCAAGACGGTAGGCTCTAGGCACTACCAACTGCTGTACTCTCTCACCTTCTAGCCCTCCCTCAGGGATCAACCCTCTATACAGTAACCCTTTGTCCCAGTATACAGACTCCCCCTTTCCTTGAGAATCAGGTGCCTCACTAGCTACCTGCCTCAGGCCTTGCAATGTAGAGTCTGAGAGCTGAGCCTGTCTCAAATCTCTCTTTGTAACCCTTCCCAACTCCCCTTCCACAGGACGTCTGACATCCTCTGACAATGGTGCCTCACTGTCAGCCTGGGTACTACTACTCACCTCTACCTTTGCAGTCACTCTGTCCAAGGGAACATCAGTACCCACAAGCAGCTGTGGCTCACATTCAGTCTCACTGCTACAGAGTAGCTCCGTCCCTGAAGTAACCGCCTCACTAGTTCTTGCTGCAAGTATGCAGTCTGTCTGGGTCGCCCTCAGGCTACCAGACCCACATGCTTGTCTCCAAGCCTGACTGAGTGTAACTGCATGAGCACATGGTACTGCATTATCAAAATCATTCCCTATCAGGACATCTGCAGGGATATCCTCAAACACACCTACTTGCTGGTTTCCTTTTCAACTCTCCCTGTCAAGGTAAACCCTAGCCAAAGGTATTTGGAATGGGGTCCCTCCTAAAGCTCTGACTGGAGTAGACTGCCCAGGCAAGTAGTGCTCCTCTGTAACCATTGCAGCCTTTACAATAGTCTCGCTTAGCAATGGCCTCTTTGCCATTCACTTCAATAGAATATAACTTCTTGTGGTAGTTTGGTACCCTTGTTGTCCCAAGACAACCTACTATTGGCATTTTGTCTTTCCCACTTACTGGCTCTCTCACCTTTTGTTCCCCAGCTTGCCTCCATGGACATCTGTATGCCACATGGCCCCACTTGTTGCATTCAAAACATTTAACCCTAGGTCCTGGACAAGTACCTGAACTAGTGGCTTCCCCTGCTACTGGAATAGTCTGCTGGGGCAGTCTGTGCTGCCCTCCATGGGTTCCTTTAGACTCATGAGCAGTACTGGGGTCCCTTTCCTGTGCAGGGATGCCCTGCTTGCTGGTATAGGTCTCCCTTCTTCCCCAACTCATCTGAAGTAGCACATGGTCTATCAGCTAATCAGATCCTCATGTCCTCAGGCAAAGTGCTAAGGGCTTGTTCCCTCACCAAAAGGTCTGCCAGCCCTTCAAAAGTGGTGACCTGACATCCACTCACCCACCTATGAAAATAAGTGCTCAGTTCAGCAACATATTCACACACACTTTCATCTGCCTTGCGTCTATGCTCACAAAACTTTTTCCTGTACGTTTCATGTGTTAGCTTAAACAATTCTAACAAACATTTCTTGACAACAGTATAATCAAAACATTCACGATCAGCAAGTTTAGACAACACAGTTACAGCTTTACCATGGAGTAAAGGGGTCAGGAACCATACCCAGAGCCTTTGGTCAACATCATACTGTTTACATACCCTCTCAAACATATGAATGAAACTATCAAAATTATCCCCCTCTTTAAACTCCGGAAGAAATTTACTGACTTCTTGTGCTTCTGGGGTCCAGTTACTCCCTTCCCCATTACCTACATAACTCTGGCTCAGTTTCCAGGTGCAGCAGTTTCTCATTCTCCTCAGCCTGCAAACATAGCAGTTTCTCATTGTCCTCACTCTCTAGATGCCTCAGTTTCTCAGCTGCATCTGTTTCTACACGCCTGGCCTCCAACTCAAGTCTCTTTAGCTCCGAATGGATTTTTAAGTCCTCTGCAGAAAGGTTGAGCTGTCCATTCTCGGAGTGTGGTACATCTCCACTGCCAGTCTGGTCATCCTCCTGGTTGCTGTTTTCTGATGCAGCTGTGACCAAAGCTGCAGTCATGTCTGCCTTAGTCAGATTTCCATGCACCAGTCCCCTAGCCTGGCACATCTCAGCTAGTTGGCTCCTTGTCAGCTTTCTGTTCTCCTCTGCTGACATGCTGCCTGCTCTCACTGTCTAACTAAGCTAACAAAAGAAATAAAACAATTGTGATCCAAACTCTGAGTATTCACTGCATGGCTGATTTAGAGTACAAAACACCTTCAATGATCACTGTACACAAGCTACAGGAATTCACTCTACCCACACCACTACAAGCCAATTAGTATTTGCCAACCAATTAATATGTGGTGTGGATATCCCACCACTGCCAAGCAATTAATATGTGATGCCCGTGCACTGGCCCAGCAATCAAGGAGCCTCAATCCTCACCAATAACACCAGTGAGGGGTGTTCATATAGGGAAAGGATAATAAATACACACACAGTAAACTACAATTTCCCTTAAGAGAACACAAAGAACACAGTCAGTCTGGGGCTGGTTTCTCCCTTTCTCTCCAGGTCCCCAATAAGACACCCCACTGGCATAGCTATAGGATGCAGATCTCAGCCTAGTGGGCAAACTAAAACTTCCAGCACCCTCCCTGTTCAACCAGTGCTTTGTGTCCCTGCCCAAGTAGCAGACAGGCACACACACACACATACTTTAAGATAAGTGTTTATACGACCACACAGATACTCCTGGGGAAGGCTGGCACAGGTTCTCCAGCTGTGCCCCTTTTACCCAGACTATACAGTAGAAATCACTGCCACAACCCAGCTAATATTTATCAGCTACTCAAAAGCCCTTAAAAGGGGGTCCAATTATTACTGTGTGATATATATATTGTGTAAATTAAAATGTTTTTCCCCAATATACTGTGTGTACAGTGCAAGGAAATGTGCAAGGCCAAACAGCAGTTTTCAAAATAATATGGCTTGCTTTGCAAGAATAGTTATGTTCAGCTTAGATATTAATAACATATAGCTGTGGGCATTATTGTAAAGGCATCCTGTTATAGAAAAAAGGAAGTTGACTTTCTTGGCTTTCAGATGCAGAAATAAATAAATAAAATTCAGACAGGTCAAGTAACGCAAAGATAACATGGAGAGACTTTTGTGAAGTCTTCAGATACAGCGAGGACCAAAAAAGGGCACGAAATAATCATGGACTTTTTCATGACACAGACAGAAACCAGAAGAACAAGTCACAAGGATATTAAAAATAACATTGGTTGAAAAGAGTATATAAACTGTACAGTATGTTTCACTTGGTGGTGATGTTTAGACTAAGTGTGCTTTAGTCTACTCATCTGTCTAGCTGTGTTATAATAGAATTTAAATAGCTCTGAAATAATTAACTGTTTGGCAAGAATTTGTTCTGAGACAAAGTATAACAGATACAGCAGTACGGAGTTTGTCTGGTCACTTTTCAACAGTTTCTTCAGTGGTGACATTTTCTTCACTGTGCAATATTATTATACAAATGGTAAGTGCAACCTAACAGTCAAGACTTATTTGGAGTGACTTGGTACAGTATCACTATATACATGCAATGTACACTTAAAGCTTAAATTATCTCTACACAAAACAGCCACAGTTGAAAGGTTTAAAAATATTTAATAATAAATAATAAAAACACAAGACAATACTTCTTACTACACAGTGCTAGTCAATAGATCACAGAGAAATATTTCTGACATCAACACAGAACAACACTTAGTCTAATCTTCCTAATTCCTAGCTATTTCTAAGAGAAAACACAGTTCTAAAATCCTACTTACATTCAGACACAGGCAGAGATCTGGTAAATTGGATGTTCTCAAGACAAATGCTCTAAAGCTGTCATTCTTCCTGTCCTTAAATTGATAACACAGTGCCACTTATTTATTTAAGATTACATCATTTATTTCTGGTTCCCAGGCTAACAGACTCTCAGAGGTTAATAGCCCTTGATCTTACAGCTGGTCAGGAAGCCAGAACAATAAAAGAAATTATACATGCAAATTTTAGCAATTAACTCTGGTCTCAAGACAATAGCCCGAATTCCTTCATCCAGACATACTGGCTTCAAGCCCTGAGATCAAACACAGTCATGAAATGCTTGACTTATCAGCTTTGTTACAGCAGAGTACACTGTTGTTACATTTTTGCAGTTTCACATTTAATATAATTTTTTTCTCATTTAAGAGAACAAGCCTGTGGCTTATATTAATATTTACAAATGACAGAATTATCTACAAAATTTTATCTGACTAGGCTGGCAGCCTTCACCTATCTTCACATATGACATAAGACAAACTATGCATCTAAAATACTTCAAGGCAAATCTTAGGATCCTATTCCTGAAAAACTAGACAGTGCCCCTAGAATCTGACTTCTGGCATTTTTAATCCCGAAAATGCAAAACAATGCATATATAATCTGCTCTAACTCTACTGTATCATTTCTTCTGTACCAAAATATTACCAATCTTTTCATTATCCGTAGCTGCTGTCAAGTGTAGTAAATCATGTTAATTCTTGCTTACATTATTTGTATTAATAGCAACTAGCCATATTCTTTGACACCTATTTGCTCATTGGCTGTCAAAATTAGTTTTTCTAAATAAGCAATATGAAACTTATATAGAAATATATAACCCCTACTTGATCTCATGTCTTCATCTTTATTGACAATATATTCCACTGGTACCTTATACTGTGAACGTATGCTTATTTTATCTGCAATGCTATTTACGTATGTGCATCTTGTTTGTTAATGTTATGAATCTGAAGTTTTTTTATGTTAGAAATTTGTACATGTTTTTTTCCCCTTCTTGCATCAATTTTTGCTTTGCTCCCCAGGACTCTGCTGAAAAGGGGCTTTTCATGACCTAGTTGGACTATCTCAGTAATCAAATATTAATAAATAAATAAATTATTTATTTAATTAATTAACCTTATTGTCTGAATCTTGAGACAATGGTTCACTTTGCTGGCTAGTAAATACATTAAAATTAATTCAGACATAACAATGGTTAGAGACGTTGCCCCTTCCACTGTCTACAATCAAACTTTATATTTAGCATTTTCCAACACTACCATCATTTGGCCTGGCCATAACATCTGGATTGTTTTACAGAACTCTAGAACTTCAGTGGAAGTTAGTCATTCAAAGTGTTTTTTTTTAATAGCGTCCCCTTTTACCATCAGTTCTCCCTCCTCTACTCAGTTGGCCTATTTGTTTCACTTGGGGTGAGTTTCATATGCTCATTCATTGCCCTAGAAGTGGGTTAAGCCAGCCAGGAATGGTTCAGTCATCTTGTGGGGCAGATGGGTTTTCTTCAGCTGTACCCTAGCTTCCTCTGTACATTCCCAAAGTAACCAAGGGGCTGGTATTTAACAGACTGCCACAATGTATGTACATCTGTTGTGCATACATAATCAAATGGCCTTGCCCTCCTTGAAGACAGAACCTCTACATAATCCATAGTCTGCAGTGATGATACTGTCATGGAGAGCATGCCCAGCCACAGGCCCACAGCTCATCCATAATCCACAGTCTCTAGTGATGATACTACCATGAAGAACATGTTCAGGCACAGGCACACACCTCATTCCTCCACTACAGACAGATCTGAAAGCTGTATCCACATCATTCTTCCCCTTCCTCACACCAACTCCAAGGGGTACACAATCCCTAGTCAAACTCAAGTCACCAAGATCATCATCATGCCTTTATCTATCTTTGGCAATGGAGCTGGTCCGTCTGGGTATTTACTATCTTTCCATGAGAAAACACAGCTATATAAGGAGCTTTCCATAATAGCAAAGCTTCAAGGAGAGATCACTGTCATAGTAAATCATAACATTTTTTTGCACACTTTGTAGTCCCATCTTTCCAGACAGAGGTTTCATCAGTTGTACCATTATTCCCTGTGACTAACGTTAGTCTTGAGCCAGTTCTCTATGTTAGCTCAATGAATGTAAGAGGCAGTTTTACACACACACACACACACACACACACACACACACACACACACACACACACACACACATATATATATGTATAATGTGTGTGCGTGTGTGTGTGCGTGTGTGTGTGTGTGTGTGTGTGTGTGTGTGTGTGTGTGTATATATATATATATATATATATATATATAGAGTTTACTATCAAATGAGTGAAAATCAAAAGACTGAGTCCCAGAAAGACTGAAAATTCAAAATACTGAATACATTTTTAATGCAAGAGGCAAGCCACCCTGCTCCCCTCATGTGGGGGGCTGCACCCTCCACACCCCCTGCTAACTATAAATACCAACTCCAAGATCACACAACAGTGGAGAAGGGGAAAATTCCATCATTCAGTATTTTGAATTTTCAGTCTTTTTGGGATTCAGTCTTTTGATTTTCACTCATTTGATAGTAAACCTATATACCTATATATATATATATATATATATATATATATATATATATATATATATATATCTTCTCTTTTTTAAGCCCTCTCTGTCCCTCATAGAGAAATTTGTTTGTTGCAGATTATTATCCTCTTTCCAGAATGAAATTGCTAAAATGGCTATCCCTATCACAAGCATGAGACTTAGTATTGCTACTCCCAACACTTTGAAATACAAACTGCAGTTCAAACACAAGCTACCACATTGTGAATGTCATTGTTATAACTTTAAAATGTTTTTATCCTCTTTCATTCCTGATTTGGGAAGTTAAGTTATATTTATACATAATAACTTATGCATACTTACTCCAAGGTCACTCTATCTGAGAGCAGTGCTGTGTACTAAGATATTGCAGTCACAGACTTTTTATATATTCTTTTACATTTGCAATTACAGTTCCAATATGAGTATCACAACTACTGTCATCTGAATTTCAAGAAGTACCCATTACAAATACTCCCATAGTTGCTATAAAAACAGTCTAGTAAAAACAATAAAAATAATTTTCACCTGCCCTAAATATAAGTCTCTGAGAGCAATGAAAAAAGGGCAGCTTTAGGATTTCCCTGTCTCCTGGTGAATCATTCTGCAGTGAGTCACACTCCATCAGTTTTTGAATACTGAAAAGTGTAACATAAAGAACCACCAAAAAAGAAAAAGAAAAAAAACATTTTTTTGTTGGAGGGTTCAGTACCCAATGTTGGAGACTGGCCATCCATATCACTGTACTGATATATGCCAACTATGGTCACTCTGCAATTCAGATAGGTGAAAAAACAGCACTGCAGTAAACTGCTGGCTCATACGGTTTAAGTACATACAGTTTCAACAAAATTGATATTAAAAGAAATTGCAGAAAAGTGCTGGAAGAACTACGCTCATCAGAATGTAGGTATGCCATAGTTTTACTGTTCAAACTGACCTTTCCTCAAATAATTAGTGTTGCAGCAATTGTCTTACACAACTGCACTACATTCTTTTGCAAGGCTTATTGTAACAGTAAACCATAATATTTGGGTAAATTCCCAAATATTACTTGGCTATTCTCTTGTAATATAGCTGTGCCAAAGCCCGCTAATCCTCTACTCTTTGCTTCCAACTTTTGATGTTTGGTAAATGTGTAGATTGAGGTCCACGTGGCAACATCCAAACCAGCTTGTGCAAATATTTCTGAACTGTGCTACTGATGGTGCTGCTACCCTAGTGGAACTTGCCGTCTGTGTCATATAAAGGTACATTATTCTTGTCATATCAAAAAGGCAACACACTGGGATTGCTATTTAGATAAAATAAGATTATTTATGGTCAGATCTTGTCTACCCTTTAGTAAAATGAGACAAAACCTGATCCATTTATTTTGAACTTACTAAGACTTTAATTATAGTACCTAAGCTGGCAGTGTGCCTCTCATAAATGAAATAAATGTTGTCCTTTAGGGAGTTAGGAAGGGTTAGCTTTCAAAGACAACATTTCTGTATGAATAAGGCCTTGTGAGTTATAAATAATTTTGCCTGGCATTGCAGCCACCAAAGCAGCTACTTTCCATGAAAACTATATTACATCCCATATATCTTCAAGTTCAGACATTGATAAAGTTACACAACATAAAATTAAAATCTCATGAGGATAAATATACCATCTTGGTGGTCATAAGTGAAGGAAACCAATACAGAAGACCTTAACCAATGGATATGGTATTATGGGTTAGACAGGTTGGAAAACAAAGAGAAATCATAGCAATGCACATTAATAAATAAAACAACACATTTAATTCAAACAAATGGTTTAAATGGTTAACTATCTAAGAGACTTGGTATAGAGTAGTTCAAAGGTTGTAGCCCCTGTAATGAAGTCCAGGTAATAAATGTCTTCTGTGCTGTAAATAGGACTTCTATGAATCTGGCCTTTTTTCCTCAGGATCTCTTAAAAGTTAAAGATGGAAATGTTGCAAAAATTAAAAAGTTCTGTCCTCCAAGCGGACAGTTTCAGAATCTTGATTTTGTGTTGGAATATGTTGACATGTTGCTGTATCACTACTGACTTGTGAGGGCCAAGGAAGTTAAGTGGTTGTTGTTATTGTCAGACAAAAGTGTTCCTTTCAGCTGCTCAGTATCTGCATGCTCATTTTTGTTTTGCTTGAAGGTAATATTTGCTCAAGACTTTGTTTACCTGTATTGTTTTACACTAGAAATTGAAGCAATGCGCGTCTGCTCAAAATGCCTAGCTCTTTAACAGTCCTTTATCACAGCATCTCAGAGAAGAGCAAGGCATTTTATTTATTTTTTTTTTTTTTGATGATCATTGATTATTCTTTTTCCAAGATGGAAAAAAGTCAAAATGAGAATATAAAAGTCAGGGGAGAGTAGTACAGGAGGCATGCCCTTTTGCAAAAAAAAAACAAAAAAAAACAATTCTGCTTCTATTTTATTCAAAACTCATTAAAAAATTACATATATTGTAGAAGTACATGGCTGATAGTTGCACATTTAAAATATCTTACATTTGTACATAAAAAGGATCTGTCTCATGAGAGTCAACCAAGTCAGCATTTTTATTTTTTTGATGCTAGTGCCTCTGAATCTGAATGCTGGCTATTAGCATCAAAAGTGCCCTGAGAAGGTGTCAAATCTGTGGCATAGAGGAATAAAGTCCTGTCTGTTATCTAAAATCAATTAGTGACACAAGTTCTGGGGTAGTCATTGAGGGAGAGTGAGAGTTAACAACCAACTCTGGCTCACACCTCCTTACTGAAATGTTGGTAACGTCAAGTGCAGACAGACCCAAAAAAAAAGACCAAAAAGTCAGCAGAAGCCTGAATCTCGAACATCGCTCTTCTCCTTTAAAGTTGTTGGGGCAAGCCATCCACATCCTCCCTGAACTTATAGATACCAACATCAAGGTGACTATATCTTGGAGAAGAAGGAATATTTTGAGAAATGGCCATCTTTGACTTTATGATTATATACAAGTCCATTTTTTCAGCCATTCAGTCTGTATTTTGAGACTTGCTCATATGGGTCCTGACATTTTAAATATTTACCCTGGTTACGCATGATGGTAGGTGAAAGTCAGCCCTACCTTCTGCAATGCTGGCATCTAGTGAAGGAGGTGAATGACATGTAGCCCATAGGCCAGGAATGTGCACTTGTCTTAGCCAATCACATCCATCCAGAAGCCTTCACAATGAGAATGTACAAATGTGCACGCGCATCAAGGAAATGATTGCTGGCCCTCACAACTGTTAGCATATATGTCAGCTAGTGGAAGGGGGATCAGGGCACAAAATATCCATGCGGCTACTTGGTTGGCTGCTACACTGTAATCCACTGTTACTCCACTGATAGGAAATAAATAGGTGATTGTGGCACAGACTAGATGATCAGCAGACATGTGGCTAGAAAAGAAGATAAAAAAAAAATCTTGAGAAGCATTGTAGTACAAGTAATGTCTATTCTGAATCAGTATTTTATATCATTTACTTGGAAATGAGGAGTCCAATACATCACAACTGAGGAACAAGGTCCTTGGAACAGTGTACTTCCCAGTTACCAAATGTGAAATAAAAATATAGTGCTCCTTCAGAGAGATATCTTCATGAACTGAACATAAACATTTTGAGGAAACACCCTCATAAACTAGATACAGGAACTGAGGAGACTCTACTTGAGTCATATAACTCCCTTCCCATTATTGCAAAAAACAAGGGCAGGACAATCTTTCTTTTACCTGCTGTCATCCAGCACTATTGCAGGGAACTGTACAAGTCAGCATCTCTGCCTCCTAACCACAGACTAATGTGCAGACCAACACAGGCACTTGTTACTTTACAGAAGCTTCTTTCATTGCGTTAAAATATCTCAGTTAATAACAGGATGGCTATATGATATAATGGGCAGGTCTAGCTGGTAAAAATGTGGATCTTTTATGACATAAGGCTGCTGACGTGATAGCTTTACAAAATGCCTTATTCCAAAATTATCACAGTCAGCACCAATGTACGGACCAGTGCAAGTGCTGATATGCTTACATCTTCAGGGAGCTTTATTACCAAGGAAAGGTTTGGTACTTTAGATAAAAACTGCATATCCCTGGTTTGGGGATCAGCCTAAAAGAAAGAACTTCTTCTGTACCAGCTGTAGAACTGGAGGTTTTATGCTTTTTTTAATCTATTTGGCTGCCTCCCTGAAGATTCTGCTTTCTTTTGCTGAGATGGCTTTCTTTCTAACATAATTGTAAAATTACCATCTCTTTATTTTTTGTGGGAATAAGTAATAAAATAATACACTTTAAAGTTATCACAGTGAAAACAAAAATGTTGATCGAAAACAATAACCAAATTTCAAGAGTTTATTAATGCACTTTTAAATTATTTGAAAACAATGACCAATGGTAGATTAGTGTTAGAAAAATCTATACATGCTGCTTAGAAAATATATTTACAATGTATGCTGCTTAGAAAATATATTTACAATGTATGCTGCTTGGGAAAATGTGTATTCAAACATTCAAACACATATAAGTTGTGTGGTCAAATATATAGAGAAATGTGTGCTTTAGTTAGGAATAAATGTACTTAAATCCATAATAGAGAACAAAGTTTATGTAATGCATTTAATTCTGTCTTACTAGAATAATAGTAGAAATAAACCTGCATATTATTGCTTGAAGCACAAGCTGCAGTGTAATCAGAAATTTGGCCTTGGCAGCGTTCAAGCACAGCCTGGCTCATGTCTTTCAAGTAAAGATTATTTTGCAAAGTTAGAAAATAATAAATCTGTTCGCATGTGTATCTTCTGCCTGCTTCCACCAGAAGAATAGCCTTGTGTGCACTATCAGAGATAGTGCCCAGCTGGTGAACAAGAAAGACAAAGAGAGGCATTAAAGAAGACATACATCTATTGTATTCGAACTAATCTAAGAGCCTTGAATTGGCTACATCCTCAGGAGGTCATCGTGACTGACCAGGTGCTTGCAAGGCTGTAACATTCTCATGGGAAAAAGACTTTTTGAAAAACACAACCTCAGCACTTTTCCATAAGTTACTATGATGTAAAGACCCTGTCACTGACCACGCCAGTGAGGTGGGCAAAACTGATAATGACATATATAAAAATGGTGTCTTCTGTCAATAAAGCAGACAAAATTCTGTACAAGTTTGTGTATGGTTTTTTGCCTCCTAATGTACATTAGAGAATAAGATATCTGAGTTCTCCTGCATTATTGTTTGTTATTGATTGACATTGTTTTTGAATACTCAATGATTTTTACAGTCTGATTCTAACAAATTTATTTAACATTTTGGTCCTTCGGACCGGAATTCCCTTGGTAAGCTGCAGGTCACAGAGTGCATGAGTGCTAATAAATCTGCGCAGGAGAAGCTGCCGAAAAGAATGGTTCTTCTTAAAGTGAAAAGACCTCCGACTGAATTGTTGTGTGTAAAGAGGCTGTCCACTTTCTGATCTGTGGCTGAAAAGCGGAAGACTGTGCCCCAAGGAAAAACAGTAAGAGCAGGAGGCTCAGGTAAGAAGAATTTCCCTCTTTGTCTTTGTTTTAGATCAGGGACCAGGTTACACTGTGCTATTGCTAAGGTTTGTGATAGCAGGGAGAGAGAGTCAAGTATTGTATCTTGAGTCATAGATCAGGGAATAACAAAGCAAAGTAAACAGTCATTCTAGACACTACTGTGGATATGGGAAATAAGATACCACGTGGTACAAGAGAAGGGTTACGTAACAGTCTTTTTAAGACATGGGAAATCAGTGCACTAAGAGATCACGAGATCCGCCCCTAACGGATAATGTAAAGCATATGCAATTGCAGTAAGCAGATAATGTGAAATATTTTGCAAAATGTGTTAACAACTATAAATTTGATAGTAAACTAGATAAACTCTCACTAGTTAAACTCCTTAAACAAGCTTTAATCTGATGCAGGGCGTCAGGCAAAAGAAAAACAGCACCAACTAGGCATACCTCAAGCACATAGGTGGATTGAGGAAGCAAATTGTAAAAAGAAAAAAAACAGAAGCTTAAAAAATTCTGAAACATTTTTAGACAACAGAGTGAAAGGTCTAACAGACAAAATCTCTGAAAAATGAAAACTTAGAGCAGACTGGACTTGCATTAATTAATGCATACAACAGGGAAATGAGACAGTAGATGGATATTATGCTAGATTATTAAAATGCTTAAAACAACAATTAAAAAAAAAATACATTTTTAAAAGGTTGCATTGCCTCTGTTAGTAGTTTTATTACAAGGCATATGATAAATCACTGAACAAGCAGGCTGCAAGCCTTACTTGAGTATGCTAGACGTACTGAAAGACACCTTAATAGTAAAAAGAAAAAAAAAGGCACAAGTCTTCACTGCTGAAGATGGAACTGAAGTATTTGTATTACAGTCAGGTAAAAAGGGCATCTAGCTAGGGACTATAAACAAAATAAAAAAGCAATGACAGAAGATAAAGGAGATGTGGACTGACTATATAATAGTGATAATAACCAAAAATCATCAGGAAAGGTTAATAAACAAAAAGAAAATGTGAATGTAGTAGAGGGAATAGAGGAAGTACAAACAGATGTAGAGAATAAAAATGAAAATAAAATTTTAGATTTAGCATTGTTGAGCCTGGAGCTCTACCTAGCAAATACAAAACCAGAAGTAACACTTCTGGTGGAGGGAAGAAAGGTCAAATTCCTGTGTGACTCAGGAGCGTCACGGACTTTGATACACCCTCCAAGTTACCAAAACATTCTAAATCACCTGATTATATATTAGTAAAAGCAGCAAATGGACAGCTATACAGGGAACCACTTTCCCATAATATAGCAATAACTGACCCTGTTTCAGGTATGACTCAGAAAAGTAAAATTGTAGTTTCTGCAAAAATATCCAGTAAACTTACTGGGAAAAGACCTTGTGCAGATATTTGGCATAGCAGTAGTTCCTACCATGCAGGGTATGGAAGCACAAAGACAAATGAATGCTCTTGTGGTGTGATCAGAGGGTGAAGCCTATTATTGGTACAGCCAGGACCTAGTTATGATTGGTCCAGGGGCAGTAACCAAAGAACTGATAAACGTAGCCATCAGTAAGGTACCCTCCCTTGACACTGATCAGCAGCACTTGTTACATTGTACTCCATACTACTGTAGCACACCAGGACCTAATAAGAAATATAAGTAAAAAATCCTGCTGACAAATTAATATTACAAACTTTATGCTGGGATACTGAGGGAAACAGTGTAGTAAGCTGTTCATTACCTCAGGAGTTCATGAGATTGTATAAGTCCAATAGACTGCCACATGTCAGCTTGACAAAAAACAAAAGTGTTAAATGGGCAGACTTAAAAAAAAAGGTAACAAAATGGGAAAACAGACTGATTTAAAAATGTCAGGACAAGGGATATAAAAACAAAACTAAATTGGTTGACACAGACACATACAGCTGTACACTTGCAATCTAGTAAGGACAGCTGATTAGCATTTTATTAAAAGAAAAGAGGAGGCCTTGTGTAAAATTCCAACAACTCTGTGGTCAACAGGCAAGTTAAATGTAGGGCTTATTCAAGCAGCAGGACCAGTTACAATTACCCCAAAGTCAGCTTTTAGACCACAGAAAAACAATACATTTTGGAAAAGAATGCAAAAGTAAAAATTAAGCCTATAATAAGCAGCATTACTCAAAAAGGAGTACTGGTAGAATCTCCTGATTCACCATGTGATACACCCTATTTCCTGTTAAAAAAGCAAACGGGGAATGGCAGATGGTACAAGATTTATAAGCTGTAAATAATGCAGTAATACCTAAAGCACCCACGGTGCCAAACCCATATACCTTGTTAAATAATTTAAAGCCACAACAGAAGTATTTTACTGTGGTAGATATAAGCAATGCTTTCTTTTCAATACCTATACATCCTGATAGTCAATATTGGTTTGCATTTACATTTCAGGGTAAAGGTATACATATACTCGACTACCACAGGGATATTGTGAGAGCCCAATAATATTTGCACAAAAAATGGCTAGCAACCTGGCAGGGTCTACCCCACCAGAAAGTAGTCAAATTTTACTTTATGTAAATGACATCTTGCTAGCAGCACCCAGCAGCAGTGCAGGGTGAATACAGTAGCATTGTTAAAATTTTTTAATACAAGGACACAAAGTAAACAAGAGTAAGTTACAAACTTTGGAAAAAAAAACACAGGTTAGATACCTGGAATATGTGATATTCAATAAAGGTAAAATACTAGATAGTGGGAAAGAGAAAAGAAGAAAAAAAACAGCAATTTTGCTAGCACCCAAACCAACAACTAAAAAAGAGATGATGTCTTTTCTTAGGTACAACTAATTTTTGTTGGAACTGGGTACCAAATTATTTTACAATGAAAAACAAAAGCAGAAATGGCTTTCTGCAGGTTGAAGCAGTTAATAGCTTCTTCATTAGTTTTAAGACTTCCAAGTTATCACAAATGTTTTTTTTTAGACCATAGATTGTAAGCAATGGTACATGACATCAGTATTAAAGCAACAACATGGGGATAAGCAATGCCCCATAGCTTACTATTCATCACAGTTAGACCCAGTGGTGCAATCTTTGCCTCACTGTGTACAAGCAGTAGTTGCAGCAGCAATGGCAGTACAGGCTTCAGCCTCAGTGGTGTTATTCCACCCTCTCACATTGAGAATGCCTCATGCAGTTGCAATAATTCTGCCACAAGAAAAAGTTGCATACCTTTCTCCTGCTAGACATCTTTCATGTATGACCATACTGCTGAGTCAACCTCATATAAACAGTTAGCTTTACCTAGACAAGATCTTACAGATATGCCCTTGGATAATGCTGAGGTGACATATTACGTGGATGGCTCATGCAGAAGGGGTCCTACAGGGAAAAATCTGGTGGGGTATGCAGTAGTTACAGACACTAAAATTTAGAAGCACAAACTTTGCCACACAACTTGTATGCTCAAGCAGCACAACTGGTAATTTTGACAGGAGCATGTATTTTAGTAAAAGGCAAAAAAGTAAACATATATACTGATATTCAGTATGCTTTTTCTACAGTGCATGTGTTTGCACAATAATAAAGAAAATAGAGGATGATTACATCCAGTGAAAAACCTATTAATCATGCAATTTATTTTGGAGCTATTAGAATCTATTCAGTTGCCTACCAAAGTAGCTATTTGTAAATGTGTAGCTCATACAAAACAACAGGATAAGATTTCAAAAGGTAATGCACGAGCTGATGCAGCTGCAAAGCAAGCAGCCTCAGACTCAGAAACTTTATTTTTTAATGAAAATTACAGCCCTTTGAGATTTTAGATTTAGACATGTTAAAAACAATGCAAATGCTTACTACAACAGCAAAAAAACAAAACTGGGTAAAACAAGGTGCAATTTTTGAGAATGGACTGTACATTTCCAAAGGAAAAAAAAAAAACAACAATATTACCGTCTAATTTATTTAGATATGCAGCTTTGTTGAGCCATGGGCAGAGCCATGTCTCAACAGGGGGGATTACAGTTAGTAAATAAAATATTCCAAACATATGGATACATAAATTATACAATAAAATTTTGTGCAGCTTGTCATACTTGTAACAAGCACCATGCACAAGGAGCATTTAAAAACAAGCAAGGGAGTTTCCCTACACCACCATATCCATTCCATACTATTTGTATGGACTTCATAGAGTTGAATAAATGTGAAGGAAAGAAATACTGTTTAGTGATCATAGATATGTTTTCAAAATGGGTAGAAGCTTTTCCAACCAGGAATCCGAATGCAGCAACAGTGGCAAAGGCCCTAGTAAAGGAAATAATTCCTAGATTTGGCATACCGGAAAGAATCTATAGTGGCAATGGGACACATTTTGTCAATCAGACAATTCAACAGCTTGGGAGATTTTTTTGGGGATTTCCTTAAGGAATCACTGTGCTTACCACCCACAGTCAGCAGGACTGGTGGAGAGGTACAATGGGATTTTAAAAAAAAAAACAAGTTAAGAAAGTTAATGAGTGAGACTCAAAAGAATTGGATTTGCTGTTTACCTCTAGCATTGCTGAGCATGAAAACAGTAACAAATGTAAAGGGTTTGATCCCCTTTAAAGTAGTATTTGGAAGGGCATATTATGTGCCTCAGTAAAAGCTCTCATGCCTGCAGAGCTGGAGGCTGACAGTTCACTAGCTAATTATATAAAGAAACTGCTTATAAATAAATCTGTTTTGCAGTTTAACTCTTTTTCAGACAAAAGAACTTTCAGCTGAATAAAAACTTTGTGACTAATACACAAGGGCAAAATGGCCAAGAGTAAAGAAAACAAAAAAGCAGAGCAACCCAAGAACTATAGCATAATTATTTTAACTGTGCATTTGTTAACTATAAGTGTGACAATTTTTCTCTTATTGTGGTTTTTCCCTGCACTCAACCACACAAGTGAAAGTGAGAAGACGTGATGAACTGTTTATAGACTGGCATCCAAATTTTAACACGTACCTGGCCATGAAGCAAGTGTATACAGAAACTATGCACATTTCAAATTGCTGAGTTTGTACAGCTATACCAACAACATATAATAGACTTTAACGTCCTCTGTCCCTCTGGGGATAAAATGAGACTTTGGAAAGTTTTTTATACAGAAACTGTGAGATCACAGGACAAAATTGCTTTATTTTTACCTGTTCACACAAAAAGGAGTTGTATGTTTCTACAAAGTAATACCCTCCAGGTGGGCTGGAGTAATGGTAATATAACAATGTCTTATAAATGTTACATTAAAGTCAAAAGTGGGGTACTGTTTGTAATACTAACCTTGATTCATATCTGAGTTCAATGAAAACTACATTAAATGCAGTATGTGACAATCCAGTCTTAACTAAGCAATTGTCTATTAAGAATAGAAAAATGTTTCATGCAGGGATAACACGTATCAGTACCAAAGTAATGATTTTATTTGTGGGAAAAAGGCATATAAATGGTTACCTGAGAATTGGTCCGGCAGTTGTTTTTGGGTTATCTGGTTTCAGCAATAAGACATACTGCAGAATTACCTTTGGGTAAGATACGAAGCGTAAGGAAAACAGCTCGAGAATCTGAAGGTCCAGTGGAAAAACCTGCGAATCCAGTTGGTAAAATCGAAGCTGGTTGAAAAGGCCATAATTCAGTGAAAGACAAAAGTAAATTGACTCATATGAACTTGGGCAACAGTGTTATATCCAGGGCAGGAATACCACCAGCCTATGGAGCAGTCAAATCGATCTGGGAGCTGAGGAAGCTGTCAAAAAGTCATGAACAATGCAACTTTTTCCACCCTAGAATTGGTGACTAATGAACTGAATGCAATAAAAACTGTTGTGCTACAAAATCGAATGGCTCTTTACTTCACCCTAGCGGCAAGAGGTGGTACACGAAGAAGAATGCTGTGCGTACATTCCAGACAACCAACATGAAATCAATGACCACCTAGAGGTAATTCAGCAAGTATCAGCAATGACTAAACCAGGCCCAAACCCACTGACGAACTTTTTCCAGAATCTGTTTGGGGGGGGGTGAGGTTCCATCCTATTAAACATTTAATTGCTATTTGTGTGGGTATACTCCTAATAGGAACATGTGTTTACTGTGAAATTCCCTGCATGAAAAAATTAATCAAAAATTTGTTGATATATCTGCTACTGAAACTTTTTACCAAAGTGTTGAAATTAAAAGATTAATTTCAAATGATGCTTTTTCTGAAATATAAAACCAATGACTAACTTAACTGAAAGTCCTTGAAAGGAAAAGGCTGAGGAATGAAATAATATTGTTTATGTTTCAAATAGAATAAAATGCATTAACAGGAGGGAGAATGTTAGAAAAATCTATACATGCTGCTTAGAAAATATATTTACAATGTATGCTGCTTCTTGGGAAAATGTGTATTCAAACATTCAAACACATATAAGTTGTGTGGTCAAATATATAGAGAAATGTGTGCTTTAGTTAGGAATAAATGTACTTAAATCCATAATAGAGAACAAAGTTTATGTAATGCATTTAATTCTGTCTTACTAGAATAATAGTAGAAATAAACCTGCATATTATTGCTTGAAGCACAAGCTGCAGTGTAATCAGAAATTTGGCCTTGGCAGCGTTCAAGCACAGCCTGGCTCATGTCTTTCAAGTAAAGATTATTTTGCAAAGTTAGAAAATAATAAATCTGTTTGCATGTGTATCTTCTGCCTGCTTCCACCAGAAGAATAGCCTTGTGCGCACTATCAGAGATAGTGCCCAGCTGGTGAACAAGAAAGACAAAGAGAGGCATTAAAGAAGACATACATCTATTGTATTCGAACTAATCTAAGAGCCTTGAATTGGCTACATCCTCAGGAGGTCATCGTGACTGACCAGGTGCTTGCAAGGCTGTAACATTCTCATGGGAAAAAGACTTTTTGAAAAACACAACCTCAGCACTTTTCCATAAGTTACTATGATGTAAAGACCCTGTCACTGACCACGCCAGTGAGGTGGGCAAAACTGATAATGACATATATAAAAATGGTGTCTTCTGTCAATAAAGCAGACAAAATTCTGTACAAGTTTGTGTATGGTTTTTTGCCTCCTAATGTACATTAGAGAATAAGATATCTGAGTTCTCCTGCATTATTGTTTGTTATTGATTGACATTGTTTTTGAATACTCAATGATTTTTACAGTCTGATTCTAACAAATTTATTTAACAATTAGCATGAGCTTCTATGTAGCAAAAATACTCTAAATATTAAAGCGGATGCCATGATAGTGAGAACATTGACAAGAACTGAAGTTACTCTCCTTATAGTTTTCTCCATACAAAAGTATCTTATATACTAACAAAGCTGCATTACAACAATGGACTGAGTCCAGCATAGTCCTGAAAATGGCTAAGGATACAGCTGATAAAAATTCTGCCTGGAAAAATAGAGAATGAAAAAGGAATAAATCCAAGAGTTATGATTTATTGCTACAGCAATACTTTCCAAATAAAAGTATGCGCTAATGTTCTATAATATTTATGCATTATACTGACAGTCTCTGTTCTAACACCTCTACTGAGTTGCCATGTGTACACCTCTAAGTGATATTACTGCAGTGAACAGAGCAAGTCTTAGTCTGAGAAGACTACCCTATAAGATTTTTGATCTTTCATCTGTGTTTGTCCACCCCACCCCACCCTTATTCCTGACATGCTATGACTACATACGGTAGCAATGTCAATCTGCCAAATGGTCAGAAATATGTTTTCAAGCAAAGGAGAAAGCAGTATTTTTATTTTCACTGGGTTGATTGCATCTATTCTATCTCACCAGTGGTTTAATTGTAATTTAACAGAATGAGAGATCAAGAATACCACTTAAATTTTAAACTTAAAATGAAATCAGTGCTTAAAACCTGTGACTTTCAGATTTAAATCCTATAGCTGTATAAACGCATATCTGAATGCATGGAAATACTTACTCTTTTTTTATTTTAACAAAAAAACTGTTACTTCCTATAAAGCCCATCAACGTAAGCTATATTCTACCTTGTTTATGTATCATATAGTATAAGTTACATTCTGCTATATTTATATTCTGCCTTATGTGCATAACTGATTGTAACTCTGCACTTATTATTTACCTTTGTCATTTGTCTGATGTCCTAGGTCTTGGCTGAAAATAGTTCTGTTGTTGGGACCAGTTCAATTAAGTGAATAACACATTAATTAAACAAACAAACAAACGGAATTAACATACACACCATTCACGAGTTAATTGCTTTGGAAGGAGTTCATATTTTTACTGTTTGCCTCATTTTGACCTTTTCCTACGAGTTAACCTGTAAATGTAGGATACAAATGTAAAACAGTAAATCCTTTTCAAAAGTGGAATATATACACATACTTTACATGGGATTAAAACATATACTGCTTTTGGTCGTAGTGTTTATCAGTTTCTATATCTTGGTACTGTATATAAAGGAATATGTCTACCATTGTAGTATCCATATTTGCATGTATTTATTTTCTATGTCTGTCTGCCTTCCTATCTGTGTATATGATTACATATATGACTGATATTAGTTTGACTGAATCTAGATCTTTTTTATACTTCTGTCTTTTTAGCTATATTTACATATCTGTAGCTATCTGTGTGTATTTGGGTCACTGTCTTAATTTTATGCAACTGTATTATATTGCTGTATGATGTATTTCCACTTTTACTGATTTATTTTTTATTGTATTATGTACTTTACTCCTCTGAAGCTCAGGTCATGACTGAAAAGGTTCACTTGAGCAGGTCACTTACCCAATTACCAAATTTCAAATAAATGAATAAAAAAAAAAATAAACATTTCTCTCCTATGCAGTCCCATTTCTCTGCATTCTTTACTAACTGATAAAGTTGAAATATATTCTACAGTACTCTGAACAGATGTGCCATGTCTATGCTTCGTGTCCGTGACTAAGTAAGAACATCCTGGCAGTCTGAATAATTCTATCAAATCGAGGCCTAACATGCCATTTCACTGACTCAAGGATCAACTTGTCAGCCACAGGCCTGTAAAACACATTAACTTCCCAGTTACAGAGCTGGGCTATTTACCCTTTCTGACATTTAAATTTCATGTCAGTCCAGATGGGAGCAGTCAGTACTGTGGAAAACCACTACATACAGATTTGTCATGTGAATTTCAGAGATAACACCACCTTAAACATTAAATTTATATGTATGCCTCAGATGTATGCATTGATGAATAAGCTCTATATTTTATTTATTTGCTATGCCTCACAGACCATCCCACTTCCAAGGCACATCGTTAGATAGAAAGATAGATAGATAGATAGCTAGATAGATAGATAGATAGATAGATAGATAGATAGACAGATATGTTGTTTAACAACCTATTTGTATTTTGACTAACTGCAACCTTTGTATTTTATGTGCTCTGAGACCTTCTAATAGAGGGTTGGAAGAAGTAAAGTTATCTTGTATTTTTGTTATGCTAGAAGGTCTTGTCTTTGTTTTTCCACTCTTTGCATTCTTTTCCTCTTATGTTGTTATTTTCTAACCAAGTCACCCTGTCTGTATTATGTTTTATATTCCTGTACCTTGCCTGCCTCTAAAGGGGATAATTAATGCTGCAGATTATTTTTAATTTACATTACAGCATACCACTTTTGCTTCCTGTATTCCTTTTCATTTTGATATCTCATTTCACAAAATGCTTCAAACAGCTCTCCTGCTAAACCACTGAAGTTCTGACTCTACTGAATGTCTCGGAAATGACAATCCATGTTCATGCAGAAATACTAGGAGAAGTCAAAACATTTGGATAATATATATGTGTACACACACACACACACACACACACACACACACACACACACACACACACACACACACGCACAGACATATATATGTATATATATATATATATATATATATATATATATATATATATATATATATATATATATATATACTGCTGCGGTAGCGTTGTCGCCTCATAGCAAGACGTTGTCCCGTTCGATTCTCAGCTAGAGCGTCTTCTGTGTGGAGGCATACGTGAATGGGGCATGCCTTCATTGAAGGTTGTGTGTCAGGGCTGGTAACCCGGTACGTAAAAACCCACTACCAATCATTAGCGGACCGGAGTTCCGCTGTGGCGACCCCTAACCGGGAAAAGCCAAAAGACACAAACTAAAAAAATATATATATTCATATATGTATCAAAAAACAGGTTAGTTGCCCAGAATTATCAAAACAGCTCCAAATATCCCTTGCGACAGTCGACAATGAGCACAATTCTTTTAAATGATCACTGGAACGCGTACTTCAACGTTAAAACATTTAATGATAGAAAAAACACAAGAACATAAGCGCTTTCACGGAATCAACCGCTTCATCAGATGTACCATTACAAATGGAGCTCTCTTCCCATATATACCACAAAATTCAAAAGTCAACGAACATCTAATTAGTTAATTAGTGCAGTTGAATTAAAGTGCTAGTGCTTTAAAAGTAACAGCAAAATATACATCGCACTCTAATCTGTACTATATGCGCATTCACCTTAAACATAAATTTATGTTTAAGGTGAATGCGCATATAGTACAGAATTTTGTGGTATATATGGGAAGAGAACTCCATTTGTAATGGTACATCTGATGAAGCGGTTGATTCGAAGCGTTTTATGTTCTTGTGTTTTTCTATCATTAAATGTTTTAACGCTGAATCGCATTCCAGTGATCATTTAAAAGAATTGTGCTCATTGTCGACTGTCGCAAGGGATATTTGGAGCTGTTTTGATAATTCTGGGCAACTAACCTGTTTTTTGATACTTGTATCGTGGGCATGGAGGGAGCGGCAGTGGCAGCACCAACAACGGAGAGAGAAAGTGGCTACAATGGTAACATGAGATTGAGAGGTTTGTTAACGGATATGATGAATCCGTTGCTGAATGCTGATATTAGGGAGTCTGTAACTAGTACTCCTATGGATAAAGGCAATGAACATGAAATTCTAACCCTGAAAAAGAACTTAGAAAATGATGTGTATAGGTTCAAGCGCCTCCAATGCCAGCGTTTCCACCTGGAGGCTTGCTTGACAGGCTTTTACGACATTCTGACCGTTGAACATGCAAAAATTCGGTTACCGGAATCGATCATTGTTGGGTTCGACTGCTATGTGTTCGGTTATGCGGTGGTAAACCTATATATATATATATATATATATATATATATATATATATATATATATATATATATATGTATACATATACATAAAATCACCACAAGAAGAAAGAACACAGTATCCAAATATCTTGTACAAGACCATGGAATGACTTATCCAACATGCAAACCTGGTTTCCTTCCACACAAATGAAGCTTTTTCAGTGCTAATGTCATCAGTATATGCTGAAATATTTATACAAAAAATAATAGATTACATGTCAATTAATCAAGCTGCAATTTGTCAAACTGCAAGCAGTAAGAAAATGATCAAAACTTAGCCCATCGAATCTCCAAGGTGGGCTTTACCAGGGGTCCTGCAGGAGGCATGTCCCACACTCAGCTTGATATCAGCTCCCATAGGTGCTTTACTATGAGTCCAGAAGGGGAACAAGTTCAATACATACCTTATCATAGATAGCATGACCACTTTCTGTTTTACTACTCAGGCTTCGATCATTTGAACAATACATAGACATGTTGTTATTCAAATATATTGTTCTCTGGTTTAAGTTTTTATATTACTAAATGGTTACTGTACATTTTTTCTCTAGTCTATTAGACCAGTTAATCAAATGGCGAGAGTACCCTGCTCTGTTTACATCTACCTAGCTCCCAGTCTGTTGATGTGCTGATGGCCATTTTAAGACTCCTCCTTGTAGGTTTCTTTTCTCAACAGAGTGCTCTGGTGGTTTGCTCCATTCCTAGAGCTTGGGATGGTCTCATCCAGCTTCCCCATGTGCTTCCATTCTTTATTAAATTAATTTTCTCCTTCTCTTTTTTATCCCTTGTTGATGGGGTTGCTTATTCTCCTCTACATAATATCTTTGTCTAGGAGGGTTAAAGTGCTTGCCCACTTAAGTAATCCTACGGTTATATCTCAGAGTTTTCCTTTGGCTCTTATTTCATTTTGGCCACTTCCTCTTACAGGCTTTTCCAACCCCCTCCCCCCTCCCCTGCATTTTGACTCATTTGGCTCCATTCCTGTCATTCCAAATTCTTACTTTTCAGTAGCAATACCTGTAGTTGGCACTGCCTTAGTTCTAGATTTTGTCAACAATAGCTAGGCATCCCTCCTTTCATTCTGTGGCTACTGGACCCCATGACCAGTCACTGACTGACAACTTGACTGAATGTAGCAAACAGCATGCTCTCACATCTCAGAGTCAGGCCCACAGAGGAAGAATTCTGACTTATACCTGGCAGTCAGAACCATAAAAGGAAATACTGTTAAATCATCCTCAAATGCATATCATTTTGATCAGTCTCTGACATCACTATCCTGTACAGTAAAGGAGAAGTTACTTCTGTCAGTGGTCATGTAGCATATAAAACCCTGTCCCACAGACTGATATTATGGCAGGTCTGTGCTCTGTAACCTGTAAAATGCCAGTCAGTGTCACAACTATATCCTGTCACTGTACCCTGCTTTGTTAGCCATGTGATAGACTGACATAACATCTCATACACAATCTCCAATCCACCAACCAGCCAATCAGCTTTCAATTTATCACTAACACTGGAACAAAAAACATGGAGGAAGCAAACATAAGCCATAGAGGGAGGGCTGGAAACTGGGAATCCCCAGAGGCAGGAATGGGGCCATATGTTTACTGTTAGGGTGAATAACTCACATAACTGTACTATAATACTGTTCCCATTCCTTTCTTCCTCAGTAGTCACATTTGAGGAAAATAGCAATCCACAAATAGAAGGATGCAGCTTTTCAAAACCTGCATTAGCCTTTCACTGGCAGAATAGCTTGCAATGCCAAGTAAGCTTATAGAGTGAAACCATCTTTCTGCCTCACAAATCTCCCCTGCTTCCCCCCTCTGAGAAATGCTGAAGATGTACTGCACATCATGGAGGACTCTGTAAAGTTGTATAGCTTTGTCAACCAGGGTGGGTGGCATAATAGTTAAGGTATTTATCTTATAGACAGCAATGTAGAGGGTTTGATTCTCACTTTTGAAGGGAAATTGGCTAGGCTTAAAATGGCCTTTAAGGGCAACTAGCCTAGTATCTACCTATGAACCATATTGTAAAAAAATAACAATCTGTGAATCAATTAGAAATAGCTTGCTTCCATTAGGATTGCCCAACTTGTTCAGAACAAACACAGCAAGCATCTGAACTGCTTTCTTAATTAATTTGATCTGACAGTGTAGATATTAATTTCTATTCAGGGCCAGACAGGAGAATAGCCACAGCCAGTACTATAGGATTGAATATAAAAGGAAGGCCTCTGACAGTTCTAATTCAAAGTCATTTTCAGACATAAGCTTAAGCATATAGAAATGATGGTAAAGGAAGAAAACACACCAATGCCTGCAACTCTGGAGCCCTTTTCACTGAGATGATTTCCCCAGTAAGATACTTTTCCAAGATAAAGCTCACAAAAATAACAGATTCAAAAGGTAACTTTGTCAGGTTTTCTGAATAAAATCTACACCCCCTTCTGGGACAGCCAGTCTCTTGAGAGGTTTGAGGTGTGAAAAGCAGCTTAATTGAAGCAATGGAGGCTAAAAATGTTCACACCACAAACAAGCTGAATGAATCTTTTTTTTATTTTTACAGTAAACTCTCAGTTAACTGGCACTCATGGGGATTGGTACATTCCGGATAACTGTAGTTTCTGGTTTCTTGACAGTTACTGTTAAACTAGGCCTGTCTAATACTGTACCTTATACTATTTGTTTGGTTTGATTTGTTCTCAGGTTGGGGAGAGAGGGAATTTATTCCTATCTTCCTTTTTAAAACTCTAAAACTCCAAAAAATATAAGGTATGTTTCTGTGGGGAGGGGTGGGGGACAGAAAGTGCAACACATGAAAATTGTACTGTATTTCTTCGATTTTTCTACTGGTTCCTTGAGAGTGCTGGTTGCTTGAGTTCTGGTTAACTGAGAGTTTACAGTATTGGTCTATCTACCAACATTTTAATACATACAAAATGTCATGATAGGATCTGTTTCTTATTATGCTGCTAAACATTAAGCATGACCTTTTATAAATATCCATCTTTAAGTTCTGTAATCCATGACATTGCCACTCATTATAATTGCTGATGGTATATTGGAATTATGATTAGTAGAGCCTCCACATTATACTTAACACTCATCCTCCCTGTCTAATCTAGTTGGTTTTCTGTCCAACAGCCTTCCTTCTTACTAAATCTTCCTTTTAAACCTCTCTCCTAATCTTGAAATTTAGTGTAAATTCAGTATTTCCCACCAGCTTCCCTCAAACCTTCAATTAGTGCACAGACAAGATGTGCTTGATGCATGCTATAAACTCATTCCATGTCTCCTATTCCTCCCTCTCTCTCCCTCATTCCGTTTTCTTACTGCTTTTAGTAAAATCTCTCTATTCTTCCATCTGTCTTTTGTATAAAGTTTGAATTTAGTCTCATTATCAGTCATAATTAAAGTTCTCAAAACAGGTGGCTGACATTATATATCCCAAGCCACTCTTCAACTGTTCAAACCTCTGTCCTGGGAACACCTCTAAATACCTGTGAAGTATTAAATCATATATAATTCGTATTAGATAGCCCCTGTTTCTGCTTAACAAATAGCTCAGTCCACCCATCAGAATAACCAACAGGAAAAATGCTGTTACCAGAGTTGTGGCTATAGTGGGGCAAAGGGGCAGCTGCCCCCAGATACAAGTTAGAGGAAAGCCATTGGCACTGCAGAAGAGGTGCTATTTAGTTCCTGAAAGCAGACCTTGTCATCAATTAAGCAGCTGTAATCTCAGATGTGACTGCTTAAATGCCATTCTTTCAGTCAGTGATGTAATAAGTGCTATGGAGTGCGAATGCCAACACTGTAGCTGAGTTGGGGTGAAGGGGATGCTATTCCAGGCACACACTTTGAGGAGGCATTATCAGCAATGAATCCCTGCAAGTAGTATTTATACTCATTTAAGCAGCTGCAGTCTCAATTAACGCTTCTTAAATGCCATTCCTTCAATCACTGGGGTGGTTAGTGATAGTTTCATCAGTCATTTAAAAAGCACTGCTTGCAGTGTGTGTGTGTGTGTGTGTGTGTGTGTGTGTGTGTGTGTGTGTGTGTGTGTGTGTGTGTGTGTGTGTGTGTGTGTGTGTGTGTGTGTGTGTGTGTGTGTGTGTGTGTCTGTGCGTGTGTGTGTCTGTGCGTGTGTGTGTGTGTGCGTGCGTGTGCGTGTGTGCGTCTGTGTGTGTGTGTGTGTCTGTGTTATTAATGTGTGTTAGTAGTAAGATTATCTTTTGTTGTATCTCTGAAGGTCTGGGGGACTTTTTCTTTTCTTTTCTTTTTTCTTTTCTTTCTTTTTTTTTTTTGGTCCTCAGCGCCTGATTTGCATGCCCTTTAAGTTTTTGAGCTAAGATTTCAGCAGCACACTACTCTTGCTGGTTCAATACCCCCCCCCCCCCATTTCTAACTCCATCTCTAACCCACTGGTTCCCAATAGTCAACTACTTCCAATAGGCTCTCTTATGTTTTAAGTTAATTTCATTTCTTTTTGATAATATTGGCTTCCTATTCCAATTTAATAATCCCCTTTTTGTCCCTGCACTAGTTTGGTGAGAGCTCCCTGAAAAATCTCTACATTTACTTTCTAGAATTAAATTCACTTTCCAGCATTTTCATATTTAAACTTACCTGACTTGTTCTCTTGACTTACAGATATCTGCACTTTGCTGATAGTTTTCTTAAAAGTTTCCTACTTCTCATGTTCCAGCCTGCCCAGTTCGCCCTCGCTTTGCTCAGGCTCACTCCCCTTCTCTACCCTACCCCCATTCCCACCCAGCCCTGATTATATTACTTTTATAGCTATCCACAATTTCCCATCCTCCCCAAGCACCTCCTCTTCCTCTCTATCTCCTCCAATAGCAACACACTCCACCCCTTTGTCACTAAACTTACTCTCCTCCTCCACCACCTCCCTTTCCTCCTAATTTCCACTTATCACATCCTTCTTCACCTAAGATATAACATCTTTCACCTTCCTCACATAAGACCTATACATCACACAATCTCAACTCTGAATCCCTTTTCTAATTCTACATACTATTACTTTTTCTTCTTATAAACACCTATCTCACACACTACATGATGTTACCTATGATCACTCTCCTTTTGTTATCTCTTTCCTACCTGTCCTCATACCATACACATATTCAGACACTTCATCTTTCTCCCATATCTCCTCATTCCAACTCACATGTAAAAACATACTACTTTAATCG
Source organism: Protopterus annectens (assembly GCF_019279795.1). Taxonomy (NCBI): domain Eukaryota; kingdom Metazoa; phylum Chordata; order Ceratodontiformes; family Protopteridae; genus Protopterus; species Protopterus annectens. The sequence continues at coordinate 241,496,846 of NC_056742.1, forward strand.
CATATCTCCCACACTTTTTCATGCCACCAGCCTAATCTGTCCAAGATTAAAATGTTATCTCATATCTCCTTTTTCCTAAAAATAAACACGAAGAACATTACCTTTGTCTCTTAAATGCTATTCTGCTCTACCACTGTAACACTCTACATCACTCTGGTGATCTGGTGATATTCATCCAAATCCAAGACCTATCAATAACCCACTTCAATCCTCACTAACATCTCAGTTACAACACCAGGACTCTAACTCTATCTCAACAAAAGTATCCGTATATCAACATCCACAGTTTTCTCAATAAAGTAAGTGAATTTCATACATGGGTAGTCCAATACTCTCCCAATATAATAATCATATCAGAAACTTGGCTTAAACCACATAACTCTGATAATGAAATTTTCCCTCCTGGCTAAATCTTACATCAAGATATAATATCCAAAAAAGGGGAGGTATTGCCATAGCATAGTTTGACAAAATCACTCTATCCCCTTATCTAACCCTCCACTTTCACCCAGCTGAACTCTTATCTTCCAACTATAAACTAAACCATAAAATCCTAGCCATTGCTGCAATATATATACCACCAGGTGATAACATACCTATTCTTGAACAAATCCTCTCCTGCCTTACTAATAACATTTCAAATGAAACCATAATACTAGGTGGACTGGATTTCACTAACCACAGCCTGTCCTAGCTCCAATATAAAATGATATAGATTCACTCAACATATCTCTACCCCCACTCATTTTAACAAACCAACAAACTCATCTTCCATCATAGATTGGATCCTGGTCTCTGATTCTAAACTCTATCATTACCCTCAATATCTACCTGACGTATTTAGTGACCACTCTCCTATCTGTGTCCAAAGATTCTCCTCCCACCTTCCTAGTCCCCATAAACTCATAGAATGTCAAATATTAACAAATTCCCTTCCAGATTCATTTAATAACATTTTATCATCCATTAACTGGTCCTTCCTTTCTGACCTACCACTTGATGAAGCTGTTCAACAATTTAATGCTATCTTCCTCAATACTCTTAATTCTCTAGCACCCCTTAGGACCAAAAACGTCATATCTAGATTCTCCCCCTGGCTTACCTAACCTACACTGTCACTAATACAAGAAAGATATAATGCCTGAAAGCTCTGGTCTAAGACCCAACTACCCACTCACCATCAAACATATAAGGAACTATGCAACCTTACTAAAAAACAAATACATTTAGACAAAAACACTTTCTACCATAAACCACAAATAAATAACAATAGAAATCCAAAAAAATTCTGAAATTCTACTAATTAAATCCTACAGCCAGGAAGACTGTCTGCTCCTAACCCCTGCCCTAATATTACCCCACAAGGGACTGCTTCCATTTTCAACTCATACTTTATAGATGCACTTAGTAAACTTATGCAAACCACAAACTTCACTGAACCTTTAAACTCTGCTATCCTTCCTAAATTTGATAACCCATTCTCACTAAAGCCTATATCTACAAACTACATAAAAAATCTTCTCCTAAAACTCAAACCTTGTTCTACATCTGTAAATAAACTGCCACTAGTCTACCTTAAAGCTGCTGATAATTCTATAGCCTATCCCATTTCAGTTCTTATAAACTGCTCAATACATGAATCCACTGTCCCCTCTCTGTGGAAACAATTCTACACAATACCCCTCCACAAAGGTAGAGATAGTACTGAACTTTCCAACTATTGGCCTGTAGCAATTTTATCCCCACTCTCAAAGATACTGGAAAAAATGTATACATAAACAAATCTTAGAATATCTCATACAAGAAAACCTGTGTTCACCCACATAACATGGCTTTTGTCCTCACCACAGTACCACCACAGTCCTTATTTCCTTCACAAGCTCTATCATCCAAGCAAGAGATACCAACAAACTGGTCTCCTGTCTCTTTCTAGATCTTTCCAAAGCCTTTGATACTGTCTCTCACTCCATTCTACTTTCTGAACTTGCTAACCTCAGTTCATCCCCAGCCACTGTCTCCTGATTTGAAAGTTATCTATCTAACAGAGAACAAGCTGTCAAATGGCTTTCTTCTCTTTCCCATTTTGTCCCTGTTAAGATGAGTATCCCTAAAGGATCAATACTTGGTCCTTTGCTTTTTAACATTTTTATAAATCACCTTCACACCTCCTGTCCTCCCTCATCCCTTATACAGTATGCAGATGACTCTACAGTCATCACCATGTCTGATATACTCTCTGATGTTCATGCCCTCACTCAAAAGTCTTTCAACCTCATTGAAAACTAGCTCTCCAAAAATCAACTCAATCCCAAAAAACTACTTTTTCTCCTCAAATCATTGTCCCACCACAAAGCCACATTTACCATTACATCTCTTAACAACACAACCATTAAAGTCGAATCTCTAGCTGCTATTATTGATGGCCAACTTAAATTCGATATTCATGTGTTCCAGTGCATCAAGAAAACCCATCAGAAATTAGGCCTACTATATAGAAACAAAACGTTCCTATCAAATTAATCCAGATTGACACTAGATCATGCCTATCTCCTTCCAAATCTCTTCTGTAGTGTACAATTTCTTTTTTAAATTTAATCCACTATTTAGACCCACATTTATAGAAGTCTTTCATGGTTATATGACCCTTCCATAACTGCAATACCACCCACTCTCGAATTGTATCCCATAATTTCTCAATTAATCCTTTTATTGCCTTTCCTATTTTAATATACCCCCTTTCTTCCATCACCTCCAGCCATATTGCTAAATAGTCTGAAAATCCTGTTGTAACTGTATTACTATTTGCTACTCACAATCCTTCTAATAATACAAAATAATTAATTTCATATCCAATTGATCTCCTTCTATAAGTCCACTGACTTTTGTTCCACACAGCTAATTTACCACATTTTATCACTTCTTGTATTTTTATATCCTTCCCTTTCTTTTTATATTTCTCGTTAACTCATTACAGCCGAGTGACGTCTCCAGGCATTTCTGCAGTTACACCCTACTGCTCCTCTAGGAGTCAAATATTGCCTGTTCATACTTGCATTAATACTTCCAAAACCATGTTACATACAAGGTATCGGAAAATTTTATCTTGAAGCATACATGATAGCAAACAGAATTGTATTGATATATGACCTCTGTCAATTGGTATTTGTTAAAAATGTATGGTGATAACTTCAATTTTTAAATGCTGAAGCCACGCCCACTAGGAGTTAAAGGTACACACTCAAAAGAGCTCTACTGGAGGGAATGAGTTAAATCATGATTAAAGTCCCCTGCAATTATAATTTTTTATGTTAACCACCACATAGTCTAATATTGATGAAACCAATTCTCTTTCCTTGCTATTTATATATGCATATAATGCTATAATTCTAGAAACATGTTTTCTCCACCTCACATCCACAAAAGTTAACCTTCCCATCCTTACTAAAATCTATTCTAGTACTTTCAGTGTTTTTTTTCTTCACACAACACAGTTACTCCAGAATAACATTAATTTCCTAAGTTCCTTATTATATTTCCATCCTACAATTTTTCTGTTTGCAGCCTTTCTTTACTTTCAGGAATCTTACATCCTCACAGAATAACATCCACATCACATTTAGCATGACATACCTGTAATCCTAACCTTCTTACGATGTTAATAATACTGTTCACATTTACTGATAGTACTCTAAAATTATTGCTCTTCCTTCTTTGTAAGCTTAGGGGAAATATTTTTAAATTTTGTTTTATTATTTTTTACTACCCCAATTGAATATTTTTTTCTATGTTTATGTACAAATAATCCTTGATCCTCAGAATCAGATTTTTTTTGCTGTCTAGAACTTCAAAAAAATCAGTATCAATACCTTTTCCTGCATGCATTCTCTCTCCACATTTTCTCCTTCATATTTTTTTTCATCATTTACAGTTTCTTCTTCACCTAGTCCATCCTCTCCCCAACCTCTTGCTGTCCATCCTCATTAATGTTTTCTTCCCTTTACCCTTATTTTATTATTTACTGTTTTGCTCTTGACAATCCATCCAAAAGTGTTCCTTTTTTAACACAACCTGCACTCAGGTAGACACGTTCCTGCTGTATGGCCTTTCCTCCAGACTCTGGTTACATTGTACCTTGTCAAATCATTAATTAAATGAGAAAAGTCCCCACAAAATAAGCATGATTTAGGCTGGCCAGCATATCTTAATGTCCTTCTATGACCAGACACAAAAATTACACTTGACAAGTGTTTCAACGTGTTTTTTTTTTCACATTTCAAAACAGCTTCCAACCTCCACACTCCATTCCATAAGTTACTCTCATCTCTAACTTTCACAATATTATCAACAGTTTTCACAGACATTGCGTGCATTTTTTAACATTGTTTTCTTCTATTTTATCAGTTGTAAACTGCACAGTAACATTTTCTTTAACATTTAAGTTACTATTTCTGAGATTTAAAAAAGTTCAGTTACAGGCTTGCTGTTCTTGAACTGTTTGTAAGTTTCTTGGAGGCCATTTTTTGCTTGGGCTAAAGGGAAGTCTCTCTGTTGATCAGTGGCAGTGAAAAACATTGAGTAGCCTGCCTGCCCCTGTGGGAGTGTTTACTGACTTGAAACTGTAGTTTTATTGGCCATTTTGGGTCAATTCCAAACTCCTTCATCTTCCTCTCTTAAAACCCTCTTGCGCGGTTTTGCACGTTTTTGTGCATAGCGCAACAGCGGGCAGCGCCGCCTAATTGGGTTTAAACTATTCCTGGCTCCACAAAGTCTGCTATTCACTTTTTCCCTTAGAACTGCTCTATCTCTCAATTTAAACACCATATTCTCATTTTAAGGCCCTTCACTGGTCCAATTAAGTAATCCTACAAGTTAGCACTATTAAACCATAAGCACTACTTACTCTTATACTCTCTACGATTACCCTGTCCTCTATTGGTCTGTCTTAAATTCAGTTTCCCTATATTACTCTAGCATGTCCAAAGGTCAGTCAGTGGTTTCCTCTCCAGTCCAGCTGGTGAATCTGGGAATTTTGAGGCAATGTTACAACTGTCTCATGTACACGGACAACCCTCTCCTCCTCCAAACAGGTTCAAATATATGTGAGAGATGCAACTATTTAGCCAAACTGGAGGCTGAGCTCTCTCATCTCAAAACTGGTGTAACCAGTCAGGAGGAGAAGGTAACCTCACACAACACAATTCCAGTATCACATAGTCCCACCACATCAGCGAACCAAACACATAAAACATACTCGGAGGCTCTAAATAAAAATCTACCTAAGCAACAGAGGCCTCCAAAGCAGACATCCAAGCAAACACTACCTCAAAACAAAACACGCACAACACATAGCCCACAAAGTCAGTGTGCCAAGCAGCCACAGCCCTTAAGGCTGAATAACACACCTGATACTCTTGTAATAGGTGACTCTATTGTCAGACACACTGACGTCCCGCTCACCAGGTTGAATAAAGAGAAGGTCATGGTGAACTGCCTGTCGGGTGCTAGGATCCGCCACATAAAGCAAGCACTCAGGTCACTCCAAAGCAAATACAAATATGACTCAGTCATTGTACATGCTGGAGTGAATGACCTGAGACGTACCTCCCTGGACTACATGAAAAGAGACATAGAGGAGCTCTCTGATCATGTAGCCCAGGCTGGTATGACCCTGACCTTGAGCAGCATCTTACCCTCACCTAGAATGATGCCTCAGTACAAAGACAAAATGATCGATTTTAAAAATTGGCTAAAATTTTGGTGTCATTCAAAGGGGATCCAGTGTCTGTCAGCCTGTGATGACATGCTCGACAAGCCACGTTGCTTCGCTAGGGACGGCTTGCACCTGTCACCACTGGGCTTTCGGATATTGGCAAAGGCTCTTGCCACCCCCATAGTGCCTTTTTTAGGTAAGGCTCAAAAGTCAAACCCACCCCCATAGACAGCACAAGGAACAAGAAATTAAGGGTAATGCTGCTTAACGCCAGAAGTCTTAACCTCAAGATGCATGCACTCGAAGCTCTCCTCAGTATGGAGAACATCAGTATCTGTGCAGTGACAGAAACCTGGTTCAAGGCTCCAGAGAGCACCCCAGCACTACCAGGCTATACCTCATATCATGCTTTTCGGCCCCAAAACCCGGACCGAAACACAAAAGGAGGGGGAGTTTCCATATTTATCAAGGATATCCACACCTCCAGGTTAGTGGCATTGCACAAAGTATCGGAGACCATCCATGTGCAACTAACAGTGGGCTAGACTGCTTTTCAGTTTATAGCATCCTACAGACCACCCTCTCAAAGTCAGGAATCCCACTCAGCTTTCCTGAAAACATTGGAGAACATGAAGATCTCTCCGAACACCATTATATTGGGTGACTTCAACTACCCAAACATTGACTGGGAGCACTACTCAAGCCCCAGCACCTTAGCCCAAAAGTTCCTGGAAATTATAAACTCAAATACTATGGAACAACTAGTCACCACTCCCACAAGAGGGGACAACATAATAGACCTGATCATTACCAACATGGGGACTCTATGATCCACACCAGAAGTATATCCCCCATTGGTAAGATCAGACCATAAATTAATTTCACTGGATGTCCACATCCCGACACCACCCCCAGCCCAGAAAACCACAGTGAAAAACTTCTCAAAAGCGAACTTCTCACTTCTCAGAACCAAAGTGGAATCCTTCAAGGCCCCAGGGCCAGTGGAAAATATGGCCCAAACTGCAGAATCCTATATAAATTCATTCTACGGACATCTCCAGGAATGCATGGATCATGCTATCCCAAACAAAACCAAGACCCAATCATCCAAAGACAGGCGTCCAGACTGGTGGACCCCTGCCATAAATAAACTGTACAACAGAAGGAGGAAGCTACTACATGATAGAGCAAAATCCCTAATAGGGAAGGCATTTCTGATCAGTACTAGCAAAAAATTACGATCCCTCATAAAATCCTCCAAGGCTAGCTTCGAGAGAAAAATTGCACAGGACACCAAAGACAATCATAAGGCTTTTTTCAGTTATGTTAGGAACCTGGGATGCAACTCCCAGACTTGTTCTGAGTTGATTCTAAACGACAAAAAATACACTGAACCCACAGACATCACCAATATCCTGGCAGACAGGTTCAGTGAAAACTTCTCCACCCCCTCCCCCCCAAAAGAGCAAGTATCTATTCCATCTGAGGGCTGCCTCCCAAACATCTCTGATGCTCAGGTGAAGGCTGCCCTCTCCAAAGCAAAAAACACTGCTTCCATGGGACCAGATGGCGTCCCAGGTTGCATCCTACATGAACTCCAAGAGGAACTAATCCCTCAAATAAAACAGCTATACAATCTCAGCCTCACTACATGATATGTGCCCACAGAATGGCATACAGCAACAGTGGTCCCACTCCACAAAGGAGGAGCCTCTACGGACCCTGGAAACTATCGCCCCATAAGCCTGACTAGCTTAGTCTGCAAGGCTATGGAGAGGATCATCATGGAGCTCATAAACAAAGACACTGGGGACCTACAGACACTAGATCCTACCCAGTTCGGCTTTGTCAAGGGCAGATCCTGCCTTTTGAACCTGGTTGACTTCTTCGAAACAGTCACCAAAGCCATAGATGAAGGGAAGATAGTCCACACAGCTTATCTGGACCTTGCAAAGGCATTTGACACAATACCGCACTCGGGCATCATAGATAAGCTATCCAGCTTAAATATAAACCCCCTATGTCACAAGATGGCTCGCAAACTGGCTCAAAGACAGAACCCACAGAGTGAGAGTTGCTGGAGCCATGTCAGACTCGAAACCGGTCACAAGTGGCATCCCACAGGGTTCTGTCCTGGGACCACTATTTTTCGGTATATACTTTTCCGAGGTACAGGCAAATGTGGGAGGACTATGGCTCACCAAGTTCGCAGGCGACTGCAAACTGGGCGCCAGAATCGACTCTCCAGCTGACACAAATATCCTTCAAAAAGGTCTCACAGAGACTGATAACTGGTGCCAGCGCCATGGTTTAAAGCTAAATGCCAAAAAATGTATAGTCATACCCTTTGGCAAAAACAATGTGCCCACAAATTACCACATAGGCGGAAACCCATTAAGTACAGAGAAAGTTATTAGGGACCTAGGGACCCAAGTTGATAGCAATCTCTCCTTTGAAAACTACATTGCCAAAGTGATTAGAAAGACCTTCTACATAGCCCACCTCATCCCGAAGGGTTTCACATCTAGATTAAGGGAGGTAATCGTGCCCCTTTATTCATCCCTCATCAGGCCCATCATAGAATACAATGCCCTTTTTGGGAAGTACCTTACCTGACACCTGCAGCAATTATAAAGACCCCAAAAGTATCTCACCAAGAGGATCAAGGGTCTCAAACAGATGCCATATGCTGCTCGGTTAAAAAAAACTCCAGCTCTACTCAGTTGCATACCGCCTACTTCGAGGCGATCTATGCCTGACATACAAAGCTATGTCAAATTCAGAATTAATGGACATGCTCCACCTCAGTAAATCTAAATCCCTTAGAGCCACACGCTCGAGGGACTTGAACCTCAGCACAGAAATAAATAGAACTTGCTGGAGGGACAGGTTCATAACCTAGAGGCTCCCTTCGCTTTGGAATAGAATTCCAGTTCATGTGAGGCAGAGCACCTCACTGAATCTCTTCAAGAAGAATCTCGATAGGTGGATGGGGGATCATAGGTTTGTCCCAGGGATTACTCCCATGTCACTATTAGACAGAGGCACAGTAAACTAAACCTTAAAAAGGGCACAGTATACTCAAATCAAGGGGTGGCGTAAGCCATACAGAATCGGGCTAGGCTTATAATTGCCCCAGTGCAGATAGCCTAGTATGAACCTATGAACCCATAAGAAAACAAATAATTGTTCACAGATAAATGTCCTTCTTTTTGTTACACAGTTCCAGAAGTGTTACCATCAGTCCATCAGTTTCAAATGTTGTCATAGAAAGTCTCTGTCTCAATATGTATAAAAGACTGAATTTCTTGAGCTTTAAAATCCAGAACAGTTAGCAAATTGCCCCAAACATGATTCTTTTGTTCTTATTCTCAAGTTGGTCATCTCTTCTTTTTAAAAATGTTTTTACTTACAGTTTCTTACTACTATCCTTTTTTGCCTGCTGTCACTGCTGCATATGTTTTAGTTACTACATTATCTGCTGCTACAAAGCAGACACTTTCTCAGTTTGTTGCTGCTTTCCTCATTTACTTTCTGTCACTTCTGCATAAGTTTTAACACATCATCTGGTTCCTTCTCCACATTACTGCCATCAGCACTTCCAAAAAAATATCTGCCATCTCATCCTATGAAACAACAGAACTGTAACCTGGATCTTGTCGCTCAATTAATTTTAAGAGAGCATAATCTGCAAGTCCTTCTGATGTCAGTTCTGTTATCTGCACAACTTCAACAGACTCTCTTACTTCCTTCTCCATGAAGACAGATAAACACTGCTCATTTGTAACATCCATCACACAGGAATCTTGGTTTACATTCTGAAGCTCCATACTGAATAAAATGTTCTCCAAATTCGCACTTTCCACTTCGAAACTCTCAATAGCTTTTCTCTCCTTCTCCATGCTGCCGCTTCCCTGAGCCCTCTTCCTTGATGCTGTAGGAGCTCTCTAGCTACATGTAGCAGCTCCAAAGAGTAGGGGAAGTTCCCTGATGCCCTGGCCAAATATCCATTAGTAGTATAAATACCACATTGGGTTTCCATGAAAGAGGCCATTAGCCTAATGGAACTAACCCAATCAACAAAGGATAGACAATATAAAATAATGGAATAAAAAAAGGAAAATGTGGGTAGCAACATGGAATGTTGCAGGGATTAATTATCCAATAAGCAAAGAGAAAGTGTTAATGAAGCGTTACAAGACATTAAGTTAAAACCTCAAGAGTTAAAAAGTAAAAAAATAAAAGGCAATAACTGGTTAGCTTCAAGTGGGAAAAAGGAGGCAGCAGAAGGGGGTGAGGATTTTGGTAGCTCCAGTGAACAATGAAAGACAGTAAAGGTAGTTAAAGATAAGTAAGGTAAGTGTGTGGCAGGCATGTGGCTAGCAGGAGACACAAAATTACTTCTGAGCTCTTTCTATGTGTCCAGTGCAGACAGACCTGAAGTTTTCCATGACTGTTTAAAGAATTTATAGGAACTAAAGAAAGTGGGAGAAAGAATAATCATAAGAGATGTGTTCAGTGGGTTCTAGACCCCAGAAACGTTAGGATATTTGGTGCAGATGAATTTCACAGGTATAATCAAAAGTCCCTAGCTGTGCAAACGTCAAGAGAGACAGAAGAGCCTGTTGGAAATATGGCAAGAATTAAGGGCAGGAGAGGAAGGTGTTAAACAAATCAAGCTAGTGTGTTTAGCAGATTATTGATGAATGGGGCAACATTTGAGGAAATCACTGTATAAGAGATGGTAGGTGGATGGAGATGGAATCTAGGGGCACTGGATGATTAAAAATGGTATTAAATAGACACAGGATATGGTTATGGACAGTAGACTTAAATAAAATGTCAATGGCACAGTGGGAATTTGTGAATAGGATGGGATGAAATCTACATGGAGGGTAATATTATGGCAACAATAGTGAACATGAGAAAATATAGGGTATAGGAAGGGATGGCTCTAGAGGATAGGCTTAGGGAGTTGCAATGCATTGACCAAGGAGAGATGGAAGCTCAGGCTGTAAACAGGTTACAGCAAGTGACCATAAGAGACAGGTTGAAAGAGTGTGGAATCAAAGATAAAAGCTGAGTTGGTGAGTAGAGGTGCAGGATGGTGGGTGAGCAGAGAGAGACAGAGAGAGATAAAGAGAGAGATGGAAATCAAGATGCTGATGTGTAGGATCAATGATTATAAAAATGAAAGCTTGAAGATGAAAGGGGAGATAAAAAACATGAATGAATAAATAAGGGACAACGTTGATGTTATTACAGTCACTAACAGCATCCAGTGAACCAGCCAAGGTTGAAGGAATCCACACTTCAGTAGTAAAATAAATGCCTAAATAACGAGGTTTTAAGAAATGTTACTGGGAACATGTAAAGCTGCTGTTTTTTATTAAGTCATAACAGAATGCTTTTGGTGAATGTATAACGTTGATGTTTTTTATTATATTTTTATTATATTTTAGGAGATATGTATTTATAAGTTAATAAAAATATGTATAGGTCAATCGGAATAGGTTTGACTTTTTATCAATTAATTATGGTAATCACAGTAATTATGCTTGTAATTGGTTCTTACTTAATGACATAGAGTATGTATTGTATTGCAGACTTAGAAGGGATATGGTCTGAAGATGTAGTATGATTTATTATGAAAGCGCTAACTTCCTTTTAATTCTAATAAAATTGTTGGATTTTACTACTGAACTGTGGATTCCTTCAACCTTGGCTGGTTTGCTGGATGCTGTTAGTGACTGTTTTCTATTTTATTTATCTCAATGAACCACCTGTTCTAGCCTTAAATGTTTGTGGGATCACTGATGTTATTACACTGAGCTTTATAAAAGAATAGACCTCCAAGTTGCATTGGTTCATAAATGGAAATGATATATGTTATGTGAAATGGAACACCAGAGAATAAATTTACTGATAGGAAAGGGGAAGTGATTGTGGGCATTTGGCATCTGAAGGCATTGTAAAGTGAGTGGACTTCACAGACTTTTAAAACAGAGTGAGCTTTCAGGTGAGCATTGCAATGATGGTTCTTTTCAATGACTTTAAAGAGAAAGAGAAATTAACCAAATCTATGGAATAGTTCACAGCAATAGTATCATATAAACAGAAGAGAGAAGAGATAGATGTCAAAAATCATTGCTCTATGTCTCTATGTTATGTAGATACCAACGTGTCTGCCTGCATTTTAATAGCAAGATTGGAGAAAGTCTTCCTGAGACTAATAGGGGATGAAAAGTGGGTTTTATTAAAGGCAGATTGTCAGTGAACTACTAGTGTACTGTTACAAATTTTGTAGAATGTGCTGAGGAAAATGGCCAGGGACAGGCAAAAATTTGGTTAATGGATATTCAGAAGGCATTTTACTGTATGTCACGGGACTTTACGGCAGATACTTTGACAAAGGCCATTGGAGATGGTAGATGGCTGAAGAGAGTGAAAGCCCTTTTTAGGGCCTCAAAGTTACAGCTATATTTAAATGTTGGATTTACAGAAGAAATAGTATTATAAAGAGGAACCCATCAAGGCAGTCTGTTGTCACCGTGATTATTTTTAATGATCATCAAATGTCTGACCCAGAGAATAAGTAAAAGTTGTATGATGCAGGGCAGTAGTATTAAAATGAGTGACATTTATCTATTTACAGATAATTGCATGATGCTGCTTGAGGATGTCACTGTGCAGCTTATGGGGACATTGGAGATGCTGGGTCATTTTAGTAGTGCAGCAGGGTTTCATTACCACCCCAAAAGACAATGGTAGTTAGAAATGGAACTAACAAGATGAAGATATGTTCTACACCCCCTGAAAAAATGGAGGGGGGTAGTACTTGGTGTTTAAAGTTTATAAAATAGTAACTGCAATTGGAAACCAGAACTGGGCTGCTCTGAAGGTAAGGACAGGCAAAATGTTGGATGCATAGACAGACATATTTGACACACTTAAGGGTAGAAAAGGAATAGTTCTCTCAATGATACTTCTGCATGAATGTTATTTATCTACATATCAGCTCTCTAAATAAGATTATAGGAGACCCCCAACTAGTTTGTGGCAGGTTTGTGTGGAAAAGCAAAAGAGAATAGATTGCAAAAGACAGAATGAGATATATTGATTTTCAGGTGAGGTGCCATGCATGTAAACACTGTGCAAAGGCTGAGATGCATAAAAATGAAAATCTGGAACTGTTGTCTGGAAAAAGAGCTGTAAGGCTGGAAGTGGAAAAACAATAAAGAAGGTAGAGAATGGTGGTAACAGGGTTATTCATAGGCTGCGAGGGATGTCAGTTGCAGTTAAAAGATGAATGGGACAGAAGTATCAGGGATCTATGGTGGAAATACTTTAAGGAGTTGGAGGGGAAACTGGTAAAGAAAATGGCATTAGAAGGATGAGGGATGTTGGAAATAAATGATTAAATGAATAGCTATCTTTCCCAGTTCTCAAAGAGAAATATAATTTACAGTGTGGAGATTGGCTGTTAGACTAGAGGGTTCTTAGAAATAATAATTGGAGTACTAACAGTCAATACAAGGACAAGGATAAAGCATAAAGATACAGAAGTAAAAATAGTGAATTATGAGGTAGGCTTAGCTTTAGGAAAAAAAATGGAGCAAAGTAAAAAAAGGAAAAACTGGGATAATCTACTCGCAGATAGAGGACCATGTACATGAGTGTGCTTTTGGTAAGCTGAGGGATTAGTGAAGTAAAGAGGATGCAATATGGATAGAAGAATGGTTTTGGAAAGGAATGTTAGCAATGATGAAAATTAAAAGAGGTTGGCACTGTTGCGGATTAGCATAAAAGGATGGTGCACAGGTGTTATGGAACCCCAATAAAGATACACCAAGAAGGATGATATCCATCCACAGAGTGTTGGAGATGTGGGGAAGAAACTATGGATCTGATGCAGATGTGGTGGATATATAGGGAGGTCATACCACTGTGCAAGGGGACAAGAGTGGTCTAGAGTAAATTACTGGATGGAAAAAGATATCAGATCGGTATAACTTGTGCTATTCTGGGGTGCATAAAGAGAAGGGATGGGCTGAAGATGAAAGACTAGAACTTCAAGTGCTCACTGGAGAAGTCAGACAGATGATACCTAAATCCTGGAAAAAGGAGGGTCTGGAAGTTTATACAGAAACAGGAATGAGAGCCTGGATGCAAAAACTTTGGTGGGGACATTCACAATGTTTGACAAGAAGGTGTAAGGGGGTTGTTCAGCTATGGGCAGACCAATTAAGCAAAGAGGCAAGAATGAATGATTAAATGGGTGAAATTGTAATTGTAGTACATTAGGACTGGTAGTACCACGTGCAGGTGCAGGAATTACCATAGAAAAGATACACTGTGCTAACACAGAAGTAACCATCTGATGGAGGCTGGTGGTGGTAGTGGAATACTCTGAATTTTACATATAGTGCTTAATACATTGCAAAATGTGAAAGGGGGAAACTCTGGGGAAGGAATTATGCTGCTCAAATTAATGGGGTGAGGATGTTTGTGCTATATGTGCTGTGGCAAATGTGTTGTATAATATGGTAGACAGATGTGGAATGAACATTATATGTGAAATGTCTATGTTAAATTGTATTGTTGGAAAACTTTACTACATATACAACAATAGAAATGATAAAGTTAAAAAACGCATAAGTCTCTAAAATATCAAAATAAAGAAAATTTAACAACTTATAATTAAGAACCACAAAAACAGTCTCCAGTCCACACAGGTTCCTAAGTTCTGAATAAATCCAAAAACAAGTAATGATAAAAACAGAAAAACTTTTGCAGGAAAATCAGATGATGAAGCAGATTTTCCTGTGAAAGCACTTGTGTTTTAACATTAAAACTTTAATTGAAACTGGAAACCTTGGTCGTACCTGAGTTCTTCTGTGTTTTTATCATTATAATTAAGAACATTTTCCTAAATTTCTCTTAAAATGTGCATTGTATAAACATAATTATTATACTTTGCCTGCAATTCCATTGAAAGAAAATTTGAAGCTTCTTATTAGTAGCTTCAGTGCTCTCATCAGTAAAGAGAAGAAGGGGAGGAGCAAACATGAAACCAGTGTAATTCCTATTGGTAGATATCATTATTAATAATCTAATCCTACAACAAAAAAGAAAAATTGAAAAAAAATATTTATAGTCTTTCATCTTAACAGCTCAAGGCTCCATCAGTTACACTTACAAAATGTTTTTCCTTCTTATCCAAATTATAAATATAATTTCATCCATTATCATGTATAATATATTATACTGTTATAGTCCTATATGTTTGCATTCACAATTCAGTCCCCTACTCCAACTTTCTACTGTTATTCTTATGAATGTCAGCTATGTCAAGCAATATTATTGTAAGCTTGTAACTTGTCGACTTGGGGCAAATGTCTATCATACCACAAATGTGTATTGTGATAAAAGGTGTTTCAGAATTAAGCCATTATTTAATCCATTCCTTATCAAAAAAAAAATTCCTTCTAGCTGTCCTCTATCCAGTCTTTGTAAGCCATAATATTCACTCATCTAGTCATCATATGAGTGAGAGAGGAGAACTATTTATATCCTTTTCCCTTTGTGTCTGACAATGCCACACCCTGAAACACTACCATCCTTATTTGTACATATACAATGTACTGTCTTGTAAATTATAAAAAAGATTATTTTACCACTCATTTGTTCTCAGATTTTACTTAGATTATCCCTTGTTACAGAAATAATGTAAATCTTCATTTACACCATTGTCATATATAATGCATAAACATATTATGGCCTGATATTTTGAAAAAAAAAAAGCAGAATAAATAGTGTAGGGGTCTGGGGCTGCTACATCTCCCAACTCATTTCTACTAGACATAATCTTGTAAGCCCAACCATTACAACTGACTTTGTTAAACATTTTACATTTTACTCATTATAGGGTCCATTTTTACCATATATCAATAGTGAATATAACAAATGCTTTGCAAATTTGTTCAGTACCCAATCTGTATGTCATCAAATAGTGATGCACATTCATTCTAGCTATCTACCATCCTAACCTGCTTGAAGAATAATGATCGTTTTATTCACCATTAAATAGAATTAGGACAATCAATTGTTTATATCCTTCATTTTAACCTCCAACAATGTCACCCTTAATGCTGTATTTTCATTCTTTACACACATGACAAATTAAACCCTGTATATCTACTTTCTTATAAATTAGTAATGTGGATGTCACTGAATACTTTGTCAAACACAATACATAAACATAGTGTATGCTTACAAATGATTTATTTTTAAAGAGAGTTGCACTCCGCTACTCACATGTATTGAATCATTTTTATGGTCCCACCTATTTTTTGTATACTAACCATCCATTAAACTCAATACATACTTCCATAAAACCTCAGACACCGAGTCTAGCAAATGTTATACAGAAATTGTCCCTCAAATAATGTTCAGTTTCAACTTTCATGTGCCAGCTACCAAAAAAATAACACCATCATCTCATTACATTCAAATCATCTCAAGTAGTGCCATTCATTCTTTTGAACCATCATGCAGAGATGGCACAGCAAAAAATGTCTCCATTTTCACTCAAATCCTCTTTTTCCATCCATTTATCTTCACTCCTACTGAACTCACCCCAGGTTTAAAAATACTAACATAATCCATAGCAGCTTCTTCATAGGAAACACACAAATGAAGCTCTTTTATTTTGGCAATTTTCTTCTCTGCATTTGTAAAATCCATCCATCCATCCTCAATCCCTTTTCCCATTTTTGAACATGGGGTCGGGATGTCACTTCTGCAGTGACAATCATCTTGAGCCAAGGTTTACACTCCCAGGTGGCTAGCCTTCCCACAGTAATTCATTCACACCACTCACTCATGCACAGACTCTCACCTATGGCCAATTTAGAGTGTCCAATCCACCTACAGCATGTCTTTGGAATGTGGGAGAAAATTGGAGCACCTGGGGGAAACCCACGTGACTGCAGCGAGGACATGCAGACTCCACACAGAAGGCATCCCAGCCAAGAATCAAACTGGAGAACCTCTTGTTGTGAGGTGACAACACTAACCACTGCACCATCATTGCCACTCTGCATTTGTAAAATCTAAAACTATATTTTAGAAAAGTCAACCTGAACTGCAGTCTATGATTCTAGCATTTTCTGACAGAGTCCACAAGTAACATTTGTTGCTGAAATTTTGCTTCCGAGTAATTAATGCTCAACATATACAGGTTTTACCTATTACTCCTCTCCCTTGTGCCCACCCAATTACACCCTGAGGAAGAGACATAAGATGGCCATCAATACTGGACCATCTTTCTCTTCCACAAGGGACTGATGTCAGCATAATTCCTTGCCCACTATCAGGCAGCACAATGCAAAATGTTTACCCAGTCTCCACCAGGGAAATCAAACTGTGTGAATGTGTCCCAAGCATGTAGACCTCCCTTTTCTCCCAGGATGGGTGCATCTATTCTTCCTGCCTCCACCCTCAAGCACATGAGAATCTATTCAAACTTGGGTCAGCTGGTATGTAGTCATAGTATTATCCCTCTATGGCTGTGGTGCAGGCTGAAACACACACACACACACACACACACACACACACACACACACACACACACACACACACACATGAAATAATCAAAAAATGAGTAAGAATGTTATTATTTTGTTCTTAATTTGCAATCAGATGCAGATTGTTATCATTCTACATTTCATTTAATCACACATAAAATTAATACCAAAGATTTAGCATTCTGTTATGTGCATAGTATTTTCTGATTTGCTTGGCCCTCTACTTAAATGGGTCTTAGGGAGCATAGCCATAGCATTTATAAAAGACATGTCGATTAATACCCATTCAGTTCAGACTGAAAGATCAAATGATCAACTAACTGATTTTTTTTACATGTGAGGCAAAGTCCTCTACAGCAAACCTATGCAGGGAGGTTGCATAGGGCTGCAATGTCTGTACCTCTAACTATAAAACTAAATCAAGTTCATGAAACTTTGGGGTAAGTTACAAAACTTTTGATGAGTTACTCCTTCAGTTTTTCAGTGGCAACTAAATGAGTTTTAATGAATCAGGTATTGGCAAACCATAAGACTCAACTAAACGGTGCCATCTAAATGAGCTTTAATGAAGTAGGTACTGGCAAACCATAAGACCCAAAATAACTCCTTCCCTGCTTATTTAGATAGCAGACTACCATAATGGTATTGTCTGATAATATCTAAAGAAACCCTTTGTGCAGTACTATTTGAAATTCAGTCACCAGAGAGATTTTCCACAGCTTCTTCAGAATGATGTGATACTTCAGCTTCTCTGGATTTCTCACTTCCTTTACTAAAATACTTTCAATCTCACATCCAGCATTTCTGTTGCTAGAATTGGCACAGAAAGGAGTCCATGAATGGTTTGCCAAGATTGACCTGAACTGTAACTATTCACCAGTGAATCTCATTGATCAGGGAAGGAATTAGGAGGAAGAACTTGTCAAATGGATCTACTTCTCGATTCCACAGAGTCCTGGGATAAAGTTGACCTTTCTCATATACTGTCTTGCATTCTCGACTATAAAAATGCTTGTCATCATATGACCCAAATTCATAGAGCCACAGTGGTGCAGTGGTTGGTGTCACAGCAAGAGGTACTCCTGTTCGATTCTCGGCTGGAGTGCCTTCTATGTGGAGGCTGTATGTCCTCCCCTTGGTCGAATGATGTCTAAAGACATGAAGGTAGGTACGTGTGTAAATGGGTGTGCCTTCTTTGAAGGTTGGGCATCAGGCTGGCAACTTGGTACTGGAAAAATCCACTGCCAATCATTAGCGGACCGGAGTTCTGCTAAGGCAACCCCTAACCAGGAAAAGCCAAAAGACTTTATATCATATGACCCAAATTAATGGGGAATTCCACGATAAATAGCATTTTTGAATGACTGCCCAGTGAAAGTATAATAAAAATTCAGAATTCTTTCCTTGGTGAGGTGAACTATTTTCTTATCTGAGTACACAACACCCTCCAGAAAAAAAAATCCTCATGGCTGAAGCAAGGTCTGACTTCTTGTTGTTGGTGAACTAAATGGAATTCAAAAGTGAAACCACTTTCCCATATTACACCAGGAGATGTTTCTTGGACTTCATCGCTATCAGGCATTAAGTATGGAAAAATATAAGTGCCTCCTCCCAAAAAAACAGTGATGCTATACCAAGGGGCTAGCACTTGGTAAACACCCTAGGAACCTTTTATATGTAAAAGGAAAGTTTACTGCCTTCCCACCTGAAACCTGTTGAATCCCATGCAAGCTTGGAACACTGGCATGTGCTAGTAGGCACTTCTTGAAATGTTGTTATCATCCATGCTCCCAATACATGAGTGGCTGAAGGGACTGAAGTTGTTTAAACCGTGCAAGTCTAGAACTGGCCTCAACTCATTTATCCTCATGGGCATGAGAATGAACTTAGAACAGTAGCCTCTTCCTTTAAAGGAAGAAACAGGCTTTTCTTCTTTTTCCCAAAGTTAAACAAAGGGTCTGTCCTAAGAACCAGTTCAGAGGATCCCTGCAAAATCCAACAATACTTTGATTTTGAGATAAACTCAGTCCTACAATACCTCTGATCTTGGCCATGTTTTTGAAGAAGAAGAACCTTCTAGCCAGCTCACTTGACGACAAAGCCTCGAGTACATAATGCACCAGACTTGACAATGATTAGTTCTTTTTCCCTGCTTCCTCCATTTTACTCATCAGTGTAATAGCTTCCTTCATAACGAAAAGCCCTACCTAAACAAGAAAGTGCTTAATCTTTCTAATAGCATGCTCTGAATAAGGCTTTCCTTTCTAGTCAGACATATTATGTAAAAAGGATTAAATAAATAACACACAGAATCAGAATCTCATTTAAATTACAATGAGCTTTATACTGCAACAAAATTCTTCGGAACATCTGAATGCCACATAACATGCTAATCGCCGTAACCAGTTCATTATCATTTGACGGCATGTGCTTCACAACTAATATCCCCATTTATAAAAGCTATAAAACATCTCTATGAATAAGGTAGCATGCATTACATTACACTAATGACTGTAAGTTAACCTCAGTACTATACTGTGCGTGTCATGGTCTGTTTACGTCAAAATTAAATTTTGCTGAATATATTCAAAGATACTTTTAATAATGCAGCTTTTCAGTGCATAGAATAATTTTCATCTCTAAAATACTCCATATACCTGTTTAGTTTCAGTGGACTACTGTACCTGGAGTCTGAAGACTTTAATAAGACTGCTTACACGACATTCGTCTTCCTTGCGGGACAGTTGTTACTGCACTATGTCTTTGTTTACAAACAGCTATGGGAATCGATCTCTCCAGTTATCATCGACCACAGTTTTTATAGTTTTGATTTCCTTGTAGCTTGCTGGTTGTGACAGTTTCCCTTTGTTTTTACTCCTGAACCTTTTACTTCAACACCCTTTTTGCAGTGAGGAATAAATCATATTTCTAATTTTTAGCAAGATTTCCTTCATCTACAGAAGTATTTCAGGTGACTTTAGATGGACTGCATTCCTGCTATGAATTATACATCTACAGTTCCAAACACAAAAACTCAATAGCAAATATATTTCTTACATTCAAGGCAGATGATTGACCCACTTTTTACAATGTTAAGTCAGTACATATAATAAATATACCTACACACACAAGATGTGGACTAAACTTCATGAATTCCATACTGAACTGAATTCTGTGGAACTTCTGTGTACCACTTGTTAATCACTATATCTGTCTCATCAACATTTAAAGGTATATGTCCCTTATTCAACAATACCCATATTCTGGAGACAACCACATAAATGTGTATATTCATTTCACCTTCTAGGGCCTTTTTATTATCTTTCTCTAGTATGCAGTATTTTATTGTGAAACGGTCATATTCTAGAGGCCATTTTCATTGCTCTCTGTCCTTTTGATCTTCTGAAGGCAGTTTTACACATATGATTATGGCTATGAGCTGATATCAAGTTTCATCCTGCAATTCCCACTTTTGATTCCATCATTTTCTATCTGACTACCATGTAATTGTGAGCACATTACGTAAATAGGCAGTGCTCCTAGGTTGACTCTGAAAAGAGGCGCGTGTGCTTATCTTGTTTATAAGGCTAACATAATAACAACAGTAATAATAATAATATTTGATTCCTTGACATATTTTGAGATGTCTTCAGTCTGGTGCTACACTGTCTAGGGAGGAGGATGAGAGGTTATCAGTTTTTGTGTGTCCTGATTCAGAAGGTCATATTGCAGTCAAGGTGACTGGTCACCACCAAAGATGAAGTGTAACTATATCTGGGTTCCATCTACATTGTTATTGTACCTCTGGTGTCAGGTTTCTGATTCTGATCTTTGGACAGAATGTGTTCCATAATGGCTTTGCCTAAGGTTATAATTTTAGATTCTAATTAGAACCAAAACAGGTTTGGCACTGTCTGACTTACTTCATTTGGTTAGTTACATATTTATCATGGAGCTGTACACAGATGGTAACTTTGGACACCATCTAATTGAATGCATATCATTTACTTGTTTTTTACAGACATAAATAGTGTAGCATCAGCTCAGGTATGACTTTCTGTTCTCCATCTTTGCTTGGTATAAATCATGTCAATATTGGAAAGTCTATTACCTTTGAGTATGTTCTTCACACGAGTGAATTGGAAATTTATTAAAGTCAACCATCCTCCTGGTTACCTCAGTGCTTCCCCAAGAGTTCTCAAATATTCTCTTTGATCCAGTGCATGAATATCAGAAATGGTACATCTCAGGAGATTTAATGTCTGAGTTTTGACGATGAGTCTAATGAGAACTTGTCAGAGATTTGGATGCATGGCTAGGCTTAAAAAGGCCCTTGTGGTCGTTAGCCTAGCAAACACATATGAATTTATGAAACTATGAGTTTGCCAATGAGCTCATATATATTTTAGAGAACTTTGACTTTACTCAACTTGTAATGCTGCTATATGAATTTGTAAACTCTCCTTGGCCTGGTTTCCTATCTGGGCACTGTTATCCTGTCTAGGTTTGTAGCATTACTCAGCACTGCCCTCATTTTACTACTTTCACTTACCTTCTTCTCCCAGTTCTCTCAGACAATCCTTATCTTAGACATTATTCCAGTTTCTGATTATAACTCTGTCCACTTCAGCTTTGGCCTCCCTCCGATGCAGCTACCCAGAAAGTGAGCTGATGCGTGATAGAAATTTATGTAATATCACTTGTGGCACAGTTATTCCCTTGATGGACCAGCTTATTGAGGGCGTCATTACTAATTTTCCAAATACACTGGCTGCTGCCTATAATTCAGTGATAGCCACTGTAATGTTCTATATTTAGTTGTCCCAATGTGAGTGTGAGTACTCCCATTGCCAGAGTGCCTTAGAAATCATTGAACAGTCTTGAGCTTTGTGAAATATGCAGGTATAGATGGTAGCTAGAATGCAAGTGAAGAAAACGCTATATGTTGAAGGTTAAATTTAGTATGAATAATCATTATATGGCATACCAAACAGATTTCTCAAGTAAGAAGAAACAATATTTTTGTCTTGTGAGTTCTTTGCTCCATCAAATAAGTCAGCTATGCTCTTCCAAATAATGCCTAGTCTGGGCTACTCCAGCCAGTCTCACCACTTGTAAAGCTTCTACAATCTTCCAGTACAAGGAATCTGCAGGATTTTTCTGTGGATAATGTTGCCAAAATCAGGAGTCTTTCCCTATGCATCCATGGTACATTGTGAGTATCTTTTTGCAGAAAGCCCTTACTTTTCTGGACAGAATTTAATTATTTAGATGCTGAGAAGTTCCTGCACTTTGTTTCATCTGTACATTCTTCCCACTGTGGGCTGAACCCTGGACTCACACAGCTCATTAACCTTGCCTTGAGTCTCTTAGTCCACTTGTTTAATACATTGCTTAGTATTACTTGAGAAAGGCTGGTTTCTAACCACTTTGAATGAAACTTGATCAAAAAACATCCTTTGACTTACGTACTCTGGAAAATTACCACCCAGTTGATAGCCTTCCTTTCACCAGTAGAGCTATTGCAAAAATGGACGGCATTGAAATGCAATTTTCTTTACCATCCCATCTCCTCCTGGATCTGGTTTAAGATCAAAGCACACCACTGAGAAAAAAAAGGTACACTAGTGAAATTGGCCTCATAAGGGTTGTTAATTATGCTCTTTTGGTGGGAGATCAGCAGTTGTATGTGATTTTGGTACTTCTTGAGCTCTCTCAGCAGTGTTTCCGCCAGTGACCAAAGTATTCTGACTAAGCACCTTTGAGCCTACTATACTTTACTTACAGGCACCTGATGATGGACTCTTCCCTTCACCTTTTTTCAACTGCACTTTCTTTGTCACCCATTTTCCCATTATCCCTTCTCTTTGTCTTCTGCAGCCACCTCTCCAGTCATTCCTTGACATGTACAATAACTCTTCTTCCATCATTGGATACCACAGGCTTCTGAAAAATCCTGTATTCTCTAACTTCCATGTCCCACACTTTCTTTTCACTGATCCATGTCTCCGGTATCTTAACTATGTTGATTTCACTATTAAATGCTAGTTTATACAGCTTGTTCATCTTCCTGGCTAGACTTGAATATTGTCTAGATTCCATTACATTTACTAATCTCCTTCTGCCAGGCCTCCATGGCCATGTTATCCTATACATTGGCCCTGTATATTTCCTTTATGTTTTCCTTCAATCACATGTTCCCTATATGCCCCTCTTATCCTTTCTTTACTTGGTATTGCCTCCTTTTTGCCTCTTTTCTAATTTATTAATGACACTCTATTTAATGCCTTCCTTGTTGTTTTTCTATTTCCTGTTCCATCCCTAGTGTCTCCACTGTATGCTACTTTCCTCATTCAGTTCCCATCAGTCCATATCCTGTGTATCTTGGTGCTTCTCATTCTTTAATAGTTTCTTTGTACTCCCTCCCCCAGACAGATTATTTTTCCTGCTTAGGTGTGTTTGTCTGTTGCCACACTGCACTGACTTCTCATAGCAGTGGTCCCTTTTTCTCTGTTCTTGTTCCATATTAGTTTAAGTGCACAGTCATCCTGATGGAGCTTCCCCATATTTTGAGACAGTAGTTAGACTGCCTAATCCTATTCTTTCTCAGACATCTGGCACATTTGGTATGTTCCACTATTCAGAGTGACACTGTCTTGTCTAAACTCCTTCACAAATCTTTGCTGTCTGTTTTGTCTCTTTCATGGTTCCCTCTGCCAAGTCATCTGTTCTAACATGGACCACTATATGTGGACTTCTCTTTCCTTTTGTGACCAATTTGATCACAGCTTAATTCATTTTGATTTGGGATACACCTGCAGACATTTCCAATACAACCAAAGTCCTACATTTTGACATAATATCCCTGTTAACTGAGTTGCCCATCACCAAAACCTTGCTTTTCTCATAGGTTAATCATATATTTCCTCACATACTACTTTGCTGTCAAGCCATCTATACCTAGCAGCTAGGCCTTTTGCTTCCCTACTTACTAACTGTTTCCCACCTCCCCTTTCTGCTGTGTTCCTTCCTGCATTTCCTGTATAGCTCTTCCAAGCCTTCTCTGTCCTCCCCACTTCTCTTCCTCCCTCTTCTCGCAGTACCTCATCCTCACTACTTATTTGTTCCTCACCTTCCACCTGATTGCTACCATATCTTTATTTCATTTCTATATACATCTATCTCTGTCCTCTCCTCTTGCTTGCTCCATCCTGTGTCCCTATCATCCAAACTATATCTGGTCATGTCCTTATTTCTGTCCGCTTCTTTCTCTTTACTTTCTAATCCCATGTCCTCCACCTGCTGATTTCTAATTGCCAGTCCATTTTTGTTTCTATTTCTTTGATGAGCCAAGCTACCACCCTTTCTAACCCCCTGACTCTTTTTTTTGAAGTTTCACCATCTTCCAGCATACCAAAGAGAAAACAAATTAACCCAAAGGCTGAAGATAACTGATGAAAATGAGAATAATCCACAAAGAATAACGTTTTAGTCAGTGAGCGCTTTCGCAATGTTCAACATTGCTTCATCAGACAGTTAGAAACCAATTAAGCTTTAATTAAATACTCATTTACCGACCTCCTTCTCCCTGTATGAAAGGGTAGGGGAAATACTGGAAAAACCTGTTGTTTCGGATCCAAGTTAATTTTCCGCCTCATGACCGTTGCTGGTGCTGCTTCAAGCTGCTCTCCTTCTGCCGCTGTTGGGTTGACTGGAACCTCCATAGGGGTAGAATATGGTGAGACTGTTGGTTCAGGTGAGGAAATACACCCCAATAACCTAGACAGGGGGTGTGTTTCTGAAGCGGAAAGACGCTCCAACATTTCAGACGCATATGGGGGGATTTGGACAGGAGGTTTAGTTTGGAATCTATCAGATCACGAACTAACCGAGGCAGAGTTTTCATTACTCAACAAAGGTCTGAACTTTATACCTTCTAGTAACATGGATATAATTGATTCATTAATTAGTATGCGACTGTTTACATGTAATGTAGCCCTGAAATTACAGTTCAACAGATCGGATTATGTAAATGTAAATAATCCACAGTACAAAAAGAAAAGTATATTTGTACCAAGTCTACAGTCTTTTCATCATCATCTAAATAGGACTGGGGATTTTTTACAATTGACTATGAACTGTTCTAGAACTAATATAGACGTCTTAGACATCACTGGCTTCAGAAGTGAGAATGGTTGGAGTACTAAACTACATAGGAAATCTTGTTACTGTCCAGCTTTTTTACACCATGACAGTATGCATGTAGAACACATTTTCCCGAATATAGTTAAGGGGCAAGTGATGAGGGTTTCACTCCTCTGTTGTCAGGAAGATGAGTATCATAATGAACTGGTCAGTTTGCAGGAAAGTTTTTTGACTAAGGAGTACAGTGATTATGAAATCAGGGAAGCCTATCTAAAGGTACAGAATGAGAGAAAAGGGAAAGCTAGACCTTATTATTCTATGCAAACAACAATACACCATGGAATAAAGGAATGGAGGGATGGTTCTCAAGTGTCTTGTTGCCATATGCCATGGATATTGAGAAATTTAGGAACATAATAAAAGAGAGCTGGCATATTCTTTTAGTGGATGAGGAAACCAAGAGGTTAGTAGGCACAAGACCTAGTTTTATTTATAAAAATAAAAAGAACTTAAAGCAACAGTTGTGCTATCCCAGACCCAGGAATGTAGTAGGAGATGTTCAGTATGGGTCACATAAATGTGGAAATTGTGCTTACTGTATGTTTATAGATGAATCAAGGTTCTTTAAGCATCCAGGAACAGGACACCTCTAGGAACTTACAGTAGGAGCAAACTGTAATACTTCTAACGTAGTCTGTGTGGCACACTGCAGGGTATGTTTCCATTTCTATGTGGGGAAAACAAATAGATGTCTTAGAAAACGAATAAGGGATCATATTTATTGTACAAGAAAAGGGTTGGAATGTAGTGCCCTGGCTAAACATACGATGTCCACTAGTGAAGAGCATGTGTTCTCATTTCAAGTATTACATGTACAAACAATGAACAGTAGGCTGGAGGACTATGTTAATCAGACAGAGTGTGTGGAACTACAATGGATCTTGAGGTTGGGGGCACATAGGGGTCTGGGTCTTAATGACTCAGTTCCCCTCAAATGGGTGTTCAAATCTAGGAGAGTCAAATAAATAAACTGATAAACTGAATATAGAAAAAAATCAAAATAAAATATAATAGAACTAGAAGTTAGTTTATGTGTTATTGGAATTTTATGTGTCTCTTAGGACTAGACATGTACCTTCTACCATATTGTAATTGATATGCAATATATTTAAAAAAATATGTGCTGCATGTATAATATTTTGTGAAGTATAACTGTGTTCTTAAGAATTTGGATGCCTCAATATTAATTTGCATTTGATGGGAGGGTTGTTTAAAATCCATGTATTTGATTGTTTTTTAGTGAAGTTTGAAATGGGTATTTAATTAAAGCTTAATTGGTTCCTAACTGTCTGATGAAGCAATGTTGAACATTGTGAAAGCACTCACCAAATAAAACGTTAGATATTTTATTCTTTGTGGATTATTCTCATTTTCATCAGTTATCTTCAGCCTTTGGGCAAATTTGTTTTCTCTTTGAATTGTTGGACCCTCGCTTGTGGGTTTATTGGGAAGATTTATTACTAAATATTCCAGCATACACCACATCTCCTTCCTCTGTTCAGCTCCCCCCATACCAAACAGTTGTTCAGTAATCTGAACACATAACTTACTGCTCCCCTGTCATAGGTTCATAGGATGATACTAGGCTATTGGTGCAGAGGCCCTTATAAGCCTAGCCAAGAATTTCACCCATGTTCCCTCAAAGTCAGCATCTGTTTCCACTGTCCAGCAGGGATGCAAGTGGGATCCCAGGGGTATATTTTCTGTTTCCCATCCAGTCGTCCTGGTTCCTCTTAAAGAGGGCTAGAGAGGTACTCTGCTTGACATGGAGAGGGAGTCTATTCCACAGATGGGGGAGTCTTTGGGACACAAATCTACCTCAACAACAAGTTCTATTAATGTCAAAGACAAGGTTAAGGCCTTGCATGCGGGTTGCATGAGTGGAGTTTGTCTTATGGATATGCAGCAACTCCATCAAGGCTGGGTCTGAATGGCTTTGTATGCCAGACACAGGTCACCTCTGAGCAGTCTGTATGAGACTGAATAGAGGGACAGGGCTTTTAGCCTATCTGTATAGGATAGGTGTTTGAGACCCTGGATTTTCCTGGTCAGGAACTTCTGCGGTCTCTCCAACTGCTGCATGTGCTTGGCAAGGTACATGTCGATGGGAGCATTATTCTTGATAATGGGTCTGATAAGGTAGGTGTACAGCAATGTTATGACCTCCTTGTTCTGGATGAAATACCCTTATTTATGAGGTGGGCCATGTAGAAAGCCTTCCATACAACGGAGGCAATGTGGTGGTCAAAAGTCAGGTTGCTATCAACCTGGGTGCCCAAGTCGCTCATGACTGATTGCATGCTTAGTACCTTGCTATTAATGTGATAATTAGTCGGGATGAGATTTTCCCCAAAGGGGATAAGGATGCATTTCTTGGCATTCGGTTTGAGGTCATGCATCTGGCACCAGTCATTAGTTTGGATAAGGCCCTCTTGGAGGATGTTCACATCACTTGGGGAATTTAAGACAGTGCCCAACTTGCAGTCATTTGCAAACCTGGTCAGCCACAGACCACTGGTTTTGGCTTGCACCTCAGAAATGTATATCCCAAACAGTAGAGGCCTCAAGACCGATTCTTGGGCTACATTGCTCGTTACGGATCTACTACTAGAGGTGGCTTTCCCTACTTTGACTGAGTGAGTTCTATCAGTGAGCCAGTTATCTACCCATCTGGTAGCATATGGGTTGATGCCTAGCTGGTAGAGCTTCTCTATTATGCTTGAGTGGGGAATAGTGTCAAAGGCTCTGGCTAGGTCAAGGTAGGTGGTGTGCACCGTCTTCTCCTCGTCCGTAAATTTGGTGACTGTTTCAAAAAAGTCAACCAAGTTTAACAGGCATGAACTCTCTTTGACAAAACCAAACTGTGTGGGGTTAAGCATTTGGAGGTTGCCAATGTCCTTGTTTACAAGGTCTATGATAATGCGTTCCCTGGCCTTGCAGATCAGGCTAGTCAGGCTGATGGGCCTATAACTGCCTGGGTCAGCAGACACTCCAACTTTGTTTAGAGGGATGACAGTGGCTGTCCTCCATTCAGCTGGGATGAAGCCGGTGCTCAAGCTTTGGTTGAATCGGGTGTCTAATGGAGCTGAGAGCTCATGCCTGAGTTCATGTAGGATACAGCCAGGGGTGTTATCAGGTCCCATGGAGACTGTATTTTTTACCTTTGAGAGGGCATTAAGGATCTGCTCCCTGGTGATGAGGGGAGGGGGCAGGTGCTGGGGATGTCCTGGTTTACTGATGGGGGAACAGGGGGTAAAGTTTTCACTGAACCTGTCTGCCAGCAGGTTGGCTATATCGATGGCATTTGTGTATGTGGTGTTATTGACCACCAGTTCAGAGCAGATTTGTGTGTGTGAAGAAGGCCTTGTGATTGTCCTTGGTGAATGTGACCAATTTATACTCAAAGTTAGGCTTAGAGGATTTCACAAGTGGCCTTATTTGCTTGTTCAGACAAAGGAGAGATTCCTTCTAACTTGGCACCTGCTCCTTCTTGGCATTGGACAGCAATTTTTCCTTCTGTTATAGAGTTTGTTTATTGCTGCTGTCCACTAGACAGGGTTACTCTTCCTTGAGGAAGATGATTTGGACATGTCAGGTATTGCTGTGTCCATACAGCTATGTAGGTGCTCATATAGTTTTTTGTTGAAAGCTTGGACATTAGTGCCAATTCCAACTGAAGGGACGGTGGCTGTGAAGCTGCTTATACCTGCTCTGAGGAGATTGTAGTCAACTTTGGAAAAGTTTTTTTGTTTGACCCTGATTGGGGGGGGTGGGGGTCAGGGGAGATGGTGACTTCAAAAGTGATCGCTTTATGGTCGGATCTTACCAAGGAGGATGACACTGTAGGAGTACTACAGTGGCTACTCATGTTGGTTAGGACCAAGTCCAGGATATTTTCACCTCTCATAGGGGTGTTGACCAGCTGATCCAATTCATTGGGATTGACAAAGTCGAGGAATTTCTGGGCATTCATGTTTGGGCTAGAATAGGTCTTCCACTCTATGGTTAGGTAGTTAAAGTCACCCAGGATCAGGGTACAGAGTTGAATCTTGATGGATTAAAGTAAGTCCAGATAGGTGGAGTGGGTGTCCTGAGTCATGGTTGGGGGTCTGTAGCTAGCTATGATATGAATAGGTGTTTTGTCAACAGTTAACTGCACTTGGAGTGTCTCCTGTGCATCATACAGTTTGACCAGCCTGGAGGTGTGTATGTCTTTGATAAATATTAAAATTCCACCTTTGCTTATATAGTGCTTATCCTCATGTCACAGTCTGACTTCACCTCACCATTTCCTCCGTTCATTCTTTTCCTTTTCAGATAAGCTCATTGCTTTTCACTTTGCCTCCTTGTAGTCTTGTTCCAATGACCTAACTGCCCTTCCAATACTTTCCTGAAGATTGATAGTTCTAGTCTTAATGCCAGTCTTAACAGGTCTGATATTCTTAATTGGTTTTAGTCTTTTACCCAAGTTAAGCTCCTGTGTTAGTGATAACACAGATCTGAGTAGTTTTGCACTAGCTTTTTATAGTCACTAATTGTTCTAGGTGTGGTCTCTCAGTGACCTACCTTACCTCTGTTCTAACAGTTTAACTGTCCATCCTATCCTTCTCCTGTGCCTTCCTCTCACATATTCACTTCTTTGCTCCATTTTGGTGGGGAAAAGGTATATTCCTTTATGTCCCATGGTCTGATGTCAAGATGACTGTCTTTCTTAAGTGTTAGCTTTCAAGGGTACCCCTTGCTCTGTCATGAGAAACTATAAAGAAGGAGCAATTTAATCTGTTGTGTCACTTAGAAAACCCACATATTTGTAGTTTTATACTTCATAGAAAAGTATTAGCCAGGATATTACTGTTTAATTACTTATGTCAACAGCTTGAATTACAAATGTAGAATGAGCAGCATAATTTACTGAACCTCTGACCTTCAGCATTAACTGCATGAAGTACTCAGAAAATTGAATTAAAAATAAGAATATTGATTAAAAGAAAACATTTATAAGAAAATATTACAGAATAAATCCCTGACTAATTATTTGACTGGCATGATATTGATTGATGATACATTTTCTCAACAGTTAAGTGCCCATTGTACAAAGATGTGGAACATAGTTTCTTTTGGTGTTACTTTGACGTTTATTTTAATGCAGAGGGACTAGGGTGCAAAGCCTGTCCATAAAGTATTGTGGAAAACTTTGCTAACTGCAAAAATGTTATTTGCTTTGCTGAAAACAAAATGAACCATTTACTAGTGCAATTTCTTCTGAATCATATTAAACCATAATGTGGCTTAATTCGTATGTTTAATAGATTACATATAAAGTATTAAACATGACTGTGTCACCTGGAACTAAGCATATTGTTCTATAATCTTTTATTTCATATAATCTTTTATTTCATATAATGATGATAAAGGGGATATCTGTATAGGTTAAGAACAACAGAAGGTACACTGTACAGTTATGTGGGCCTATACACAAATGTATGTTTCATATGTAACTTATGTTACAATCATATTATATAGACGTAACTTTGCTATCAAATTTTTATACAACATAGCAAGTGATGTTATACAAATTAGTACACAAATAACATCACTAGATTCACAGTCTTTATTCTTAGAAGGTGCAGATGTTTGAAGATGTGGTTTACAATATGGAATTTTGCTATTTGATGAGGTAAATGCCACAAGGACCTTAATGTACTTTACATTTCTGAGCTTCTGACCAGACACTTTATCTGCCATCAGATTCTATCACCTTTTAAGTCTTTCTCATAATTGCCTTCCTTTTGATGTTTCAGATATGATTTCCATCCTCAGCAGTTTGATGCTGTCTTAACTCTTCTCCATACTTCTTGTTACTGCTCTTACCAATCACATATTGACTCCATGATAAACATTTACATCAGTAGCTGATTTTGTCTCTTTCCAGGTCCACTGCCACTTTGGGTTTCTGATGCAAGGACCCTATCAGTCATTCATTTGTGATTTACATAAAACTAAAAGTAGGAGAAACACAGGGTTATAAAGATTCCTTAGACAGAATGGCATTGTAGGGGTTTACTATTAGAATTTCGAAGTGAACTCCATCGACTGTAATGTTGTCGAACACGGAAGTTCAAAAACGGTAATATCGAAGATCAAAAACCAACATAGGAACGGTTTTAACATGGGTCGAGATAGGTGTTCAGTGTTATTCCGAACTACAAACCTCTCCCCTATTTTGACCCATGTTAAGACCCATTCCTAGGTTGGTTTTTGGTCTTCGATATTACCTTTTTCGAACTTCCGTGTTCTACAACAGTACAGTCGACGGAGTTCTCTTTGAAATTCTAATAATAAACCACTGTAGGCTCTTTTTCTTGAAAAGGTATAGCATATACATATTTCCATGAAAATGGTTCTGGCAGAACACGTCAGTGATAACAAGGAATCCAACATACACCTGAAGAGAAAATAGTATTATTGGAAATAAATCATAAGAAAGGGAAGTCAATAACAGGTTGGTGGATACATTTCTGAGGGCATTACCATTAGAGGCTATGGATGCTGTTTAGAAGTAGCACATTACTTAAGAATTACTCTAAATTATATAGTAAGGTACCAGGATTACATGGGTTACAGGGGTTAATTATACTCTATTAAGGCATGAAGGTCATATCAAAATACAGATTATGGTGTACATGAATATGCTCATTGGCCTACTCAGCACTCTATTGCTGTGGTAAAAGCTCCAAGATTCAATTATTCCTAAGAGAAAGTGGCAGTTTATTCCATGATTTAACAGATTTTGTAACAAATGTCATTCTTCTCATGATATTACATTTTTCTAGCCTATATGACAGTTTATTCCCCTAAGTTTCACCTCAGTATATATAATTTCTGTGTTCAGTAACATGCTTAGTTCCTCATCAAATAGTGCTCTACACTACAGACATAATTTATTTCTCAGCAGTCTATAGCTAATAAAATACAAATCAAAATTTTACAGCCTTTGATTATACTTCATGTTGCTATACTCAGTTATCTTCCTGGTGAATTTTCTTTGAACATTTTCCAAAACTGTGAATCTTCATTACAATAATTGCAAAATTACAAATTATATTCTGTAATATTTCTAGCATATGTAATATTGTGACGTTCCTCCTCTGGGCCAGTAATCAAGGAGCCTCAGTTCTCACCACTGATACCAGTGAGGGACTTTCACTTGGAACAAAAATAGGTACACACAGTATTTTCAGATGAAGATATCTGCACCAAGCACAATTCCCCTTAAGAGCACACAGGAAGCAGACACAGTCCTGGGGCTGGGTTTCCCTCTCTCTATCTGGTTCCCAAATAAGACTCCCCACTGACACAGCTGTAGAGTTTGAGTCCTCAGCCGAATGTTCTAAGCCAAGTCCTCCACCACCCTCTCTGTGAAATGTATTCTCTGTGCCCCTGCTCCAAGTAGCTGATACATGCACTGTTTGAAGTTTGATTTTCACACACACACATACACACACACACACACACACACGTGCGCGCGTGGAAAAGGCTGGCACAGATTTACCAGCTATGTCCCCTTTGCCAGAATAGAAGGTAGATACTACCATCAGAACACTACAAAGCCAGCTACTCTAAAACTCTTACAAGGGTACCCAATTATAATAAGTAAATTAATACTAATACAGATGGTAGTATTTGACCAATGTAGCAAGGCTTTTAGGATCAGCCACAATGTCACCAAATAAATATACGTACTCTCAAAGGATACAATATTCTCTAAAAGATTAGCCACAATGAAACGTTTAAATATATTTAATAATAAATAATAAAACAAGCATAAAAATACTGAATATCTATTTACAATAAACACCAGAGTTTCAGTTACAGGAAATATTTAAAATAACACAGATGGAAAGATTCACACAGATACAGAAAACAATACTTAGCTAATCTCGCTATATTTATTTTCTTGACTGATCTAGAGAACTACTGTCCCCTAGTTCACAAGCTAGAGCTAGGCAAGATGAAGTGGATGAGTGATTCTTCTTTGTCAAGTTTCACATATTGCCCTGAGACTTCTGTTTCATCTAGTTTTACAACACCCTTTTAGTGCCACTTAGTGAAAGACATCACAAAAATCTAGTCACCTGACTTCTGGTTCCTATACTACCCGCTTTACTAGAAACTGAGCCAGAATTTAGCACATATGTGTCATAATACACACACATAGAGCTTTGCCAAGATGTGTTACAGCATCTGGAAGGTATAAAACCATTTCAAAAATGTCCACCCTTCCAGGGTAGCAATTTTTTCACCCATAAGGACAATACAGTAGGATTTCTAGTCCTGCTTTTTACAGACATTTTGTCTCTGGCTGCAATCAAACTGTGAGATACAATCTTTATGGCCTAAACCAGGTAATTTAATTTCAGACTATTTTTCAAAGTTAGCTGGACTGAGAATAACCTCTTCTCTTC
Organism: Protopterus annectens; assembly: GCF_019279795.1. Lineage (NCBI taxonomy): Eukaryota > Metazoa > Chordata > Ceratodontiformes > Protopteridae > Protopterus > Protopterus annectens. The sequence goes on from NC_056742.1 coordinate 241,530,814, forward strand.
CACTATCCTCTATTAAAATATATTTGTTTCAAAAGTTAGAATACAGTCTGACATACAGGTGTATTTCTTGTCTGTCCAGCAGGATCCACTGTTGGTACATTTTTTAACACAAGCAACTTTACAAATATATTTTACTTTACAAAAATATATTTTCAAAACAAGCATATGTAAAAATCAGTTTGATATACAAATGACATATAATTCTTTACAAAACTCCAGCTAGCTATGCTGGCATATGTTACACAAACACAGCCTTATGTCTCCGGGCATAGGTGGCAATACCTCACATCATCACAAATATATAGCCTTTTCATGACATCACTTAGATGTAATATTCCTCTGCATCAGATCAATAGTTCATAATGTCTTGCCCTTACAAATGGATGCATTGAATGAAAATAATACATTACTGTTTACCTGAACTCCTTAGTCCATATAATTGCCTACTTGAAGGCATGAGAAGCATATACTTAGACCAGCTTATAAGACAGAATGTCATGGAGGGCAAGAGTAATGGTTACACAGGGCCATGTATATAAAGAGAGACACAAAGTCATAAAATACCAGGATCTGCAGGCAGAAATGAGAGCCATGTGGAAGAAAGATACTCAGACAGTTCCAATAGTAGTAAGAGCAACAGGTCTTATAAAAAATAATTTAGAATCATATTTGGATATGTTACCAATCCATGCAACCCTGTACAAATTGCAGAAGGAGTTATTACTGGGCACATTGTGGGTGCTGCGAAGAGCACTAGTGGCTGACATCAAAGATTGAAACAATATTAATTTCATGAACTTTAATCGTACTTTGACTTAGGAATGGGGTCCATTCCCATCATGGTATTAGAAACCCAAAAGACTTGGAGAAATTAAAAAAGGCCAGGCCAACTCCTGATGGAGAACTGGCTATGCAGTACTCTAATTTATGTGGTCATGAGTTCCATTTCTTCAAATACATCGGACTAAAAGAGTACAAATTCAACTTATGTTAAAAGTGAAAACCTGTTAAACACATTCTAACCTCCCACCTGGCTGAATATGAGTCTCACAACTCACTCCCAATGATACTGTTAGCTATATCTGAGGTTAGTGGCTGACTCAGCTTTCCTTTTATCTTCAAGCCTTGCCACCGATGCTATTATATTAAATAAGAAAATTTCTAATATTATATACGTGCTACATCTTTATATTCTATTCAGTGATTGGCCATTGAGGTATGCAAAGGGATGTTCCAATTTCCAAGTCTGAAGATAAGTGAAGGTCCCAATAAATGTGTGTGTGGGGGGTTTGATTAGACTACTAGATAAGCCCACAGGTAAGTTTTGAGATTCTCATGGAAATGTGGATGATTATGTCTTTTTGGAGCTCTGAGAATGGCTTGATATAGAGCAATGGATGCAATTAGGGTAAATCCACTTCAGAGTTAGGGATTCAGGGAAGCACAGATCCCAACTTCCAGGTTTTCCAATTACTGTTTTTCTTTGTTTTGTTTTTTTTTTAACTTATTTTGATTTTGTTTACCAGGTTTGTCCAACAGGATTTAGTAAAAAAAAAAATTCAGCAGAGGCCTGGTGAGAAAAGCTACAACATATTGCAAACATTTTTAAACATACATTTAGAGATATATACATAAACAGACATTAAATAAAACACATTAACTATTACAGAGGCACAGCAAAATAATGGGCATAGTATCCTCCAAATTAAAGGGGTGGCGAAAGCCACAAAACTCTGGCTAGGCTTATAAATGCCCTTGGGCAGATAGCCTAGTATGAACCTATGAACACTTAAATTTGCTAATTAGATTATATTCATGTGAAGGCTGAAGCAACTATTACAGTATAAATGATATGTATTAGTAGATGTTGATCACTGTGCATTTCAAGAGGTGTATGGGTGGGTTTGTTAGATATTTAATAGATCATGCCATTAAACTGAGGTGATGGAAGGAACTAGGTAGGACAGCAATTTTATTTTAGACATCTGGGGTATTCAGACCTTTCTGCCCAGGCTGTAGTATATGTCATAGTAGGATAAGATGGCTGGGCAGTGTAATCAGAGGTATAGCCAGGACTTTTGGTATTGTACATCAACTTCCAGGACAGTGCATGTTTCTGGACAACATTGCTTTTCAATAGTGCAGACATGCTTGTGTTATATGCTTGAGCAAAAAGCATATTTAACTAAGAACTGTGAAAAGAGTCATTTAAGGAAATATATAACTTAATAAAATAAAACTAATGCAAATATGCCAGGGACTTGTAATTTAATTTAAATTCTAGTACATAACGCTGCATGGAACAAATTATTTTTTTTTTAAAAGAGTGTACACAGTAGAATACATGATATATGCCTGGCTACAGTTTTGAGTGTAAGCAGGGATAATAAAGGCCCCTACAGACTCCTGTTACAGAATGGAAATGATAATTAAGTAAAACAACTAGGAGTTACAGAATGCTAACACTGCTATGGAAGAATAACATTATAGGTTATATAACCTAGGTAGAAATGAAGAAAGAAAAGGTAGAGTTCTGGGGGAGAGCGGCATTAGGGATTCACTATATATCTATAACATATATAGTAGCACAGACTATTAAATAAGAAAAATAGCTTGTATGCATGCTAGACCCCAGCAGAACTGTAGCAAAGGAATATAGCATACTAGGCAGCAAACACATTTACCAGCCCCCCCAAATATTTTAAAAAGTTTATCTTATAATATGTCAAAACAATTGCAATTATAATTTCTTATAGCAAGCTTGTAGACTGTCTATCTTTGTTGTTGTTTTTTTTTTTCTCAAAGGCAGTCTAACTACCTTTAAGAACATGAGTTTGTCAATTTTACAGGTTGTCTACTAAGTAATTGTTAATTGGCAGCTTGTAAAATGTCAAGACTTTTTTAAAACATTCAGTGCCCCCTACAAGTTGTCACCCAAGACAAGTACCTTGTTTGCCCCACACTTGCTACGGCAATGTATCCAAAAAAAAATAGGTTTAATTGTCAAAGCCTCCTGTTTTACATAGTATGACACTCCACAACTTATTGTACTCCTCTAGAAATGCACTTATGCATACATGACTTCATGTGTCTAATAGTGCCAGTAGTTCAACAGGTAGCACACTTGTCTTGTGATGCTTGAAGATCAGAAGGTTGTGGGTTCTATTAGCCTCCCAGGTGATTGTATTAATTTTCCTACTGCCCCTGCAGTACAGCATAAGGGAGTGATGCACTTTAGTGTGTGTGTGTGCCCTCCTTTGGATGAGACATTAAATTAAAGCCCATCTACATGCGTTAGTGGCCTCTCTGGTTGATGCAAATGATCCCATGACACTTTGAAAAAAGAGAAGGGGAAGCTACCCATTGCCCTCACCAAATTTTTTAGCATGAATACCACCTTGCATCTTTCCTGCAAAAAGTTCACTGGCCGAGTCGAACCAATCCAGTCAACAAAGCTTAAAAATAAAAAATAAATTAAAAAACAAGAACATATGCAGTTTGAGGCCATGCATTCTGAGCAGGTGAAGTGCAAAACTAAACAGGTTCTTGACAGAGAATGGTACTAAGTTTATACTGCTCGAGACATGTAAATGCAGATAGCAATGTGAAGGGAGCTATGAAAGGGTTAATACGCCAACTGGTAAGCTTGAACAAAATGAGCAGAGGTCATTGTCTGACCACTTATGTTTAGATAACATGAGCAGTGGTAATATTCTGACCGGTAAGCTTGGATTTGTGCTAATACTCATATCAGGTTTAGTTCATTCTCTGCATTAAGAGACAAAGAAATAACAGATTGTAGATTCTTTTGAACCTTCATAATGACGTGTTTGTGTATTCATTACTGAATTACCAAAACCCAGCTGTTCTGTTTCAATCAGTCTGCAACACAGCAGCTCTGAATGTCTTACAATGCAGCAGTCTGTGTTTTGACTTAGTTGGAGAAACTGAATACCTCATTTCTCAAGTTTTGGGAAACTGAACAGGCTGTATTGAAACTAAAATTATCTTATTTGTTTTTGAACGTTTAACCACAGTCTGTCTAGAGTTATTTAGCTTCCCGGATCTTCACATGCTAAAAAAAGAAAAAAAAAAGAGAGAGAAGGAAAATACTCATTCATGAAAAAACCTTTACAACTTAAGGTGAATGTAACAATGGATCCTGGCGTAAGACACCTCATAATTCTAAAGAAATATAACAGCAGAACTAACAACTGGCCACTGGTGCTGCAAATCATAGGAGGAGGGTAGTATTCAACAATTGACAGAGGGCAAATTTGATTCCCCTTCATAAAAAAGGAGCAAGTTAGTGGCACAAGGCTACAGTCCAGATAATTTGAACTTTTTGACAAAGAAAATTATTGAATGGTTCTGGAAGAGAAAAAAATATATGGGATACCTTTAGGGAAATGGTACACATGATACGTCTTAAAACAACTTGGAACACACACGCTAATGCATGTGCGCGCGCGCTCGCACACACACACACACACACACACACACACACACACACACACACACACACACACACACACACACACACACACACAGAGTTAAAGGGTAAAATTAAAAGGTAGCTATAACAAAGAGTTGGGTTTCCCATACAAGATTGAACACAGTTTGATGAGATATGATTTATATGATTTGTTTTGATAAACTGTATTTGAACAAAAAATTCAAACCAAGAAGTAATCCTCACAACTTGAAGTTGCAGCACATTGGGTCAGTTTTATTTTTTCCACAGAGAAGATTCTTTTTTTTTTTAATCACTCATTTCAGTACAATAGATCTGACAAATTGTATTAAACGGAATCTCACTCATCAGTCATTTTTTATGCTGCCCAAAAAACAGGGAAGTAAAAGTGTGGTAACATAGAATTTTTGTTCTTGAAATGCACTTTAATAAGTCTGCAAGTACCATTGTACACACTCAGAATGGATCAAAACTGAATTCCCATGCATACGATAGCTAGATTTCCAAGAGGGTCAGTATGGAAACTAAGCAATGAAAAGCATAAAGAAAAAGACCTAGCAATACAGCAGAAACTATGACATGTATAACAGCTTAGGTATATTGTATATTATAGATTAAATATTTTTTAGAAAAATAGCTATCCAATGCAGTTCATTGTATTGATTCATTTTAATGGTGGTAAACTACAAAAAGATTTGTTTTGCTTACCAGATAAAACATACTGAATTTGTAACTACTGCTGTGTTAGCAATTTCAAAAAATACAGACAAAAACTTTAGAGTGCTTCACTTCTCAAGTTTAAACGCTCCGCATCATAATTTTTTAATGCTTTTTTTTTTAATTACACATCTAGAACAAATCTACACCGTGCCATCAGTGGTCAGTGGGAGAATTCAAGACTCCAACAATATGAGCCAGCTCCATGGCATAGAAGAACTTTGCTACCCAGTGCAGCTAATTCATTGTACTGATTCATTTTAATGGTGGTAAGCTACAATTTCTTCTGCAAAAAGATTTGTTTTCCCTACCAGATACAACATACTGTGTTAGCAATTTCAAAAAATACAGGCAAAAACTTTATAGAGTGTTTCACTTTTCAAGTTTAAATGCTCAGTATAATAAGTTATGATTTTTTTTATTACACATATTGAACAAAATTACATATGATTCAGTCTACACCATGCCATCAGTGGTTAGTGGGAGAACTCAAGACTCCAACAATATGAGCCAGCTCCATGGCATAGTATGCTGCAGGTGATCTAAGTTTGATTAGTGACCTGTGTGTCTATAAGAACAGGCTGGGAAGGATGGGTGTGAGCGGTTGCTAGTAGCTCACCCATCTTGTGAGGGGGGGTTCTAGCTCGCCACATAACTGATACCTAGTGGAAGCACTAGATGTTTGCCTGTTAAAGTTCTGAACCAGCAAAGTCCATGCTGTCATTGTGCATTTGCACTATACAGCCAAGTGGAAATGAGCATGTAGAGGAATACCTCCCCTTGGAAGGCAGTAATTGTGGGCTAGAGAACTTGGCGAGGCCAAAGGGACATTCCCATAGAGAAAGGGTAGGCTCACTCTCCACCTCATTGGAAAGGAGGGATGACAGGGATTCCTGGGCAGAAATTAATGGGAACAAGGGATCTTACCTAGCATAGAAATACCTGGCTCCTGCTATTTCAGAACAAATGGACCACTTGGGTAAAGGTAAAGGACCCATCGGGGGGTCCTGTGAAGGAAGAAAAAAATACTCAGCTAATATAGTACATATGTAAATGCATAATATATGAGAATGTATACATGCTCAGTGCATCAGGAAGATCTCAAAGGTAAATAATTTAAGCACACGAGCACATCTCTAGTAATAAGCATTATCATCCAGCAGACTTGTTCAGGAAAGATCAGAATGTTTTTTTAAGACTGTATAATAGCAATAATAGCCACTTGTTTGGCACTGAAGACAGATTTACCTGTGCACAGTAAAATATTTATGCAAATGGTCTTCACCTTCTTGAGTGATAAATCATACAGGCCATGAGTAAACTCAGCCTTACCACTGGGTGGGATTTTTGCTATAAGAAGGCATCCAAGTAATAGGTTCACAGGTTCATAGGTAGGTACTAGGCTATCTGCCCGAAGGCATTTATAAGCCTAGCTGGAATGTGTTGACTTTTGCCGCCCCCTTAGATTAGTTCCCTGTGCCTCTGTCCAGCAGAGCCATTGAAGTGATCCCTGGGGTAAACTTTCTGTTTCCTATCCACTTGTCAAGGTTTCTCTTGAAGAGTGTTAGTGAGGAGCTCTGCCTAATGTAGATTGGAATCTTGTTCCAGAGCATGGGAAGCCTGTGGGACAGGAATCTATCCCTCCAGCACGTCCTATTTATTGTTGTGGTGAGGTTTAGATCCCTGGAGTGTGTGGCTCAAGGGGATATGGTTTTCTTTAGGTGGAGCATGTCCATCAATTCTGGGTTGGACATGGCCTTGTATGTCAGGCAGAGATCACCTCTGAGTAGGTGGTATGCAACCGAGTACAACAGTCGAGCTGCATAAGGCACCGGGTTGAGGCCAGTGATCCTCTTGGTGAGGTACTTCTGTGGTCTTTCCAGTTGTTGCAGGTGTCTTGTAAGGTACATCCCAAATGGGGCATTGTACTCTATGATGGGTCTGATGAGTGATGCGTAGAGGGGCCCAATGATCTCTTTCGATCTGGATGCAAACCATTTTGTGATTAGGTGGGCCACATAGAAGGATTTTCTAATCACTTTCACAATCAAGCTTGGAAAGTGAATGCTCTATCATTCAGTTGGAGAAACCTCTCGGGATATGCCTTTCCGCCTCTTCCTCTTCTTCCACGGGGATTACTAAAGATCAAGCAGGACAAGCCCAAGATGATAATCTTGCTGGCCCCAAATTGGCCTCGACAGTTTTGGTACCCAACACTGAGAAACCTTTGTCTAGAGCCACCCTGGGTTTTACCACAGATTCCGAACCTTCTGTCCCAACACCAGGGTCAGATTCTACACTCCCATGTCAAAACTCTCAGCCTGGCGGCCTGGTTAATCCAGGATCTTTGATTCATTCTCTCCTACCCAAGCAGGTTATGGATGTCATTTTAGAAGCCAGACGTCCTAGCACTAGAAAATCTTATGCAGGAAAATGGAAAAGATTTTGTTCCTGGATGCAGGCTCAGGATTCTGATCCTCTTATTCCTAACATTCCCCAGATTTTACTTTACCTGTCAGACCTCTTACATAATGGTCTCTCTTTCTCTTCCATAAAGATACACGCCTCTGCTATTTCTGCTCATTATAATACAGACCCTCCTATCTTTTCCCACCAGCTCATGAGACCATTTCTCAGAGGAGCTAAGAACTTAAGGCCCCCTAGATCTCCTCCCATTCCTGCTTGGGATCTCTACTATGTTTTAGAAAAGCTCACCTTACCTCCTTTTGAGCCTGCTGCCTCATCTGACATCAAGTTTTTATCTTGGAAGACAGCCATCCTTTTAGCTCTGACCTCTGCCAGGAGGGTTTCAGAGTTGCAAGCTCTAATGGCTGTGGAACCTTATATTATTTTTCATCAAGACAGGGTGTCTTTAAGGACTAATCCTACTTTCATGCCTAAGGTGGTTTCCAAAGTGGCTTTAAATCAAACTATTCACTTGCCAACCTTTATCCCCACTCCTCAAAATAAATGGGAAAGGATCTTACATTCCTTGGATGTACACAGACAACTACGTTTTTACCTGGACAGAACCAAGGACATCAGGAAATCAGAGCAATTGTTTGTTTCTTATGCTTCAAGTTCCCAAGGTAAAGCCATTTCAAAACAGACCATTTCTAAATGGATTGCTCATGGAATCAGATTTTGCTATTCACACCATGGAAAGCAAATCCCAGGGAGTGTAAGGACTCACTCTACCAGAGCTGCTGCCACTTCAGCTGCCTTCCTCAGGGGAGTTCCTACCAAAGACATTTTGGAAGCTGCAACTTGGAGTTCAGTGCATACTTTTTACAAGTACTACATTCTACCTCTCTACTTCTCTACTCTAAGTCTAGGGCAGGCTTTGCTTCTGCAGTCTTGCAGGGCCTTATAGCTGCCCCCTCTACTTTATGACCACCTCCCTTTCTTTCTGCTTTGGGATTCTACCCTACAGTCATGACTGCAACAGTGAAACACGATGAACATAGTACAGTTGTGTACACTTACCATAAATGTAGATGTTCGAGTGTCTTCACTGTTGCAGTCTGGGTTTCCCTCCCTCCTGTCCCCTCTTATTTTTTCTTTTGTATGGTTCCTTTTTTCACCCTTCTTCTGAGGTGTATTTGCAAAGGGTATGGGACCTTATTCATTTTGGAACTTCTGACATCTGGGTCAAGAAAAACTGGAGAACATGGCGTTGGCTGTCAGCTTTGTACTCCTGGCACTCTGACGTCAGGGAGCATGGCTGAACAACCGACGCCGGACCCAGACTTTGGGATTCTGGCCGACCGAGGGCTGCCTGCCGGCAGGGGAGAACCCTACAGTCATGACTGCAACAGTGAAGACACTCGAACATCTACATTTATGGTAAGTGTACACAACTGTACTATTCAACAGTTGGACCAGACAGTACACCTGAAACAGCCCTTTGGACATGCCTGAATAGGTACAGCGAACTGTTTTACTTATTGGCTGGTAAGGTCGAATAGAGAGCTTTGTCCTTCTCTACAGTATAGGGGGGGCTAGTGCTAAGGTTTATTAGTGCTTGCTATGAGTTTTGAGCAAGTGCCGGGATGAGAAGTGAATGGTTTGAGTGCTTAAATTGAAGGTTTGTCTAGTTCCAAGGGAAAATTTGATGAGTACACTTTGTGGAGCCAGAAATAGTTATACCCTAGCTAACCAGTGCTGCTCAGTGTGCAAAAACCTTGCAAATGCGGGTTTTATAGCAGGGAAATGAAAGAGATAGAAGTTAGTCCAAAATAGCCAATAAACTACTAATTTCTGGGCTGAAACTACTCCTCCAGGGATAGATAGGCTGCTCAAAGCTAACTCTCTCACAGTGAACAGAGAAACTTCCTTCTATCCAAGTAAGGTATGGGCAAACAGAGAAACTTGTAACACAGCCCTGAATTCAGCACTAACCCGAAAACTGGACTATACTAGCTTAGAAAGGTGGGAAAAAAAGTTTTTTTTTTGTTTTTATGGGGTTTTTTTTTTGTTTTTTTCAGAAAATAAAGCAGATACAATAAAAAAAACACTATAAATGCACAGAAATGGCTATCACATTTCAGTGTGTAGCCTACAACAGTTAAACAGGTAATTTAAACACAAAAACGACTTTGTTAAAGTGCAGGCAGTAAAATAAGTACAACATGTAGCTGAAACAAGCTTTTTAAAACTCTAGAAAATCGGCGTTTTAGGTGGAATTAGCTAAAGGCAGCAAGAAAATGCAGAAAAATGCTAATCACTCCAAAGTCTCCCTTTTGTCTCTCTGCTGCTGTAGAACTCTGCAGGGCACCCGACAGGAGCTTGCTGAGCTGTATATTAGCGCAAAAACCTCGCAAATTCGGGTTTTATAGCAGGGAAATGAAAGAGATAGAAATTAGCCCAAAATGGCCAATAAGCTACTAATTTCTGGGCTGAAACCACTCCTCCAGGGATAGATAGGCTGCTCAAAGCTAACTCTCTCACAGTGAACAGAGAGACTTTCTTCTATCCAAGTAAGGTATGGGCAAACATAGAAACTTGTAACACAGCCCTGAATTCAGCACTAACCTGAAAACTAGACTATCCTAGCTTAGAAAGGCGGGAAAACAAGTATTTTTTTTGTTTTTTTGTTTTTTTTTCAGAAAATAAAGCAGATACCATCAAAAAAACCTTTAAATGCACAGAAATGGCTATCACACTTGAGTGTGTAGCCTACACACTCAAGTGTGAGTGTGTAGCCTACAACAGTTAAACAGGTAATTTAAACACAAAAACGACTTTGATAAAGTGCTGGCAGTAAAATAAGTACAATATGTAGCTGAAACAAGCTTTTTAAATCACAGAAACTCTAGAAAATTGGCGTTTTAGGTGGAATTAGCTAAAGGCAGCAAGAAAATGCAGAAATATGATACTTAATCACTCCAAAGTCTCTCTTTTGTCTCTCTGCTGCTGTAGAGCTCTGCAAGGCACCAGGCAGGAGCTTGCTGAGCTGTATACTAGCCCAAAAACCTCGCAAATGCGGGTTTTATAGCAGGGAAATGAAAGAGATAGAAATTAGTCCAAAATGGCCAATAAACTACTAATTTCTGGGCTGAAACCACTCCTCCAGGGACAGATAGGTTGCTGAAAGAAACCTCTCTCACAGTGAACAGAGAAACGTCCTTCTATCCAAGTAAGGTATGGGCAAACACAGAAACTTGTAACACAGCCCAGAATTCAGCACTAACCTAAAAACTGGACTATACTAGCTTAGAAAGGTGGGAAAACAAGTATATTTTTTTTGTTTTTTTGTTTTTTATTTAGAAAATAAAGCAGATACAATCAAAAAAACACTGTAAATGCACATAAATGCCTATCACACTTGAGTGTGTAGCCTATGACAGTTAAACAGGTAATTTAAACACAAAACCAACTTTGTTAAAGTGCAGGCGGTAAAATAAGTACAATATGTAGCTGAAACAAACTTTTTAAATCACAGAAACTCTAGAAAATTGGCGTTTTAGGCAGAATTAACTAAAGGCAGCAAGAAAATGCAGAAAAATGATACTTAATCACTCCAAAGTCTCTCTTTTGTCTTGCTGCTGCTGTAGAACTCTGCAGGGCACCAGGCAGGAGCTTGCTGAGCTGTATACTTTAATGAAAGCATAATATTGTGTGTAACTCTAAAATGAAAGTTTGTAACACTGTGTATAACTAAGTGAATTACTTTATGGGAGTATTGTATAATAATGCTATTACTGAGTGTGACTCAAAATGTATTTTGTCTCAAATCACTCTGCATTTCATGTACCATTGTATTGCTTTATGTATGTGTCTCTACTTACTGGTCCAGGACATGACTGAAAATGGACTTTTGTCCAGTTTGCCTACCAGTAAACAAACTCAAATAAATAAATAATGAAATTCATATATAAAGGCATAACAAAGGCTACTGAATAGAGGCTGTAGGCTGAGATGCTGACAATAAGATAAATAAAGTTAGAACAAAGGCTATTGAAAGAAGGAGGTAGGTAGGTTTATACACTGTCAATGATATGACTGAGGAAAGCCTTGGGTTAGTTATACCAGATGATCTAAAGTTGAGCAGTAAATATTAGAAAGCAGTGTGTGTGTGTGTGTGTGTGTGTGTGTGTGTGTGTGTGTGTGTGTGTGTGTGTGTGCACTCAACTGTGTTGGGGGAGAGGGATTAGGATTGAGATTAAGAGATATGCAATCAGGAAGCAATCATTTCTCCCCACAGTGTGGGTAAATGGTATCACCCTTAATCTGCAAAATTGCACTGAGGTCTGGAAGCTCCACCCCTTCAATGATACACTACAAGATCCATAAATATATATATTTTGAAGCTTAAGGGATGCCTCTATTTCTTATTAACTTTAGTATGTAGTTCTTATTTATTTTGTTGTATAACTTGACTTAAATGTTTTTTAAATGTCATAGATATCCTTTCTTGTACCTTGTATAATTCTAGTAAGAAAATTCTTAAATTGTTATAAATCACTGTAATTTTATGTATACTGGAGCTTTTCTCCCCGGGCCTCTACTGTAAACGGATATATGTCCAGCTAGACTAGCCCGGTCAACAAATGTAAAATAAAATAAATAAAAATAAATATATATATATATATATATATATATATATATATATATATATATATATATACCATGAAGAAAGTTAAGATACAGGATCATGACAATCTTTCAAGTACATCAAAAGAATAAATCTTCTGCATCCCCTTACTTAATAACTTAATACAACATCCTCTGAAGTCACACTGTCTCACAAGAAGTTTATAAAATTTACCAGAATGGTCCATAATCGCCAGAAGAAATATGCCCAGAAATGAAGGTGTGCAATTTGAGTTAGAGGAGGGGCATTTACAATTACTATGACGAAGAATTTCTTCACAGACAAGATTGTAGGTGCATGGAACGGTCTTCCCAGTGAAGTTTCTAAATCAAAAACAAGGAGCTAGTGCAGGAATATGTAGAGTTCAATGAGGACAGATTATGTAAGGATAGCTGGAAGTCAGATATTGATTGAAAGTAAATCTTATAACACTGCTGACGAGGGAAATTAATGGACATCATGGGCCAAATGGTCATTATTTATTAACAGACTCAATGTTTCTTTTCTACTATACTCTAAATTCTGTATAGTAAATTATTATAAAATGCTGATGGACTTTAATTAAAACACCCACATAGGAGCTAGATGAAAATTCTATTTATTAGAGAAGCACTCACCCAGTTAGTCCAGGACAAAATCCCTGTTCACGCCTAATCAAGTAGGATTACTTTAATCTTAAAGAGAGTTTGTCTCATTAACTATATATTACATCCCTCCCCATAAATACTATTTACAATATGATGCTATATTAATAAAGGGCTACAGCTAGTGTTAGGGCATGTAATTACAAATAAAACATTCCATTATAAAATGTAAAGAAAACCTTTTTTTAAACACTACAGTAAGTTATTATATCACAGATATGTCAAATAAGAGTTCAGTCTCTGAGATGGTACTATCACTATATATTTGTATAGTTGCTCTGGCTATGGAAGATGCTTTCTGGAGCTGGGAGTTTGTACTGGCACTGATAGCCTCAGACTGGACCCTTTCATGAGATTAAACCTGAAGGTGTAAAGCAGCCTTTGATCAAGTGCTGTGGAACCTCCTTTTCTGTTTTCCTGTTGTTGGCATAGATTTTAAATATTGCTCTTATAAACTTGCTAGAATAACAGATTTTGTGTTAACATACATTTTCTGGGGGATATTGTAAATCAGAGTGTATGTATGTACCTTTAAGAAACATTTCTAGATGTAGTACACGCATATAATACAGAGCACGTGCAGGCAGCAGTGCCATTTTGAGAGAACAACCAGAGTGTTAACATGTATGAGTGTGGTAGTCAGTCTGTTTATAAGTTTTATTTAAGTTTAAGTTACAAAGTCTCATTTCTTATGTGTTTGTGTGTTATAAAGCTTCTTGAACTGAACCCATGAATATTCATCTGTTTTATCCTGACCAGATGAGTAACATATATGAAGTCTGAAACTCAAATGTCTGTCATTATTTACTTACTTCAATCCCCATTGCTTTGCCAGAAAATCGCACATTTTATGAGGAATAGGTCAAAAATATGAGGCAAAAATCTGGACATTCTGTAAAAATCTGGATAGTTGAGAATTTTGGACTCACATCAGTATGTAGATGATGTTAAATATCCCATCAAGTCCTTCCCTTATATAGGCTAACATCCTTTGAAATTCTTTCAGAAATGACAGGATTCTACATGTCTCACAGGGGAACCTATATCATCTGAGTAATGAATAAATAGTACTCAGTCTGGAGCTTTGGTAATTGAATTTAATTTATTTAAAAAGAGGAATGTATTATTTACGCATAATAAAGTATATAAAAGTGCTATTTTTACATTTAATATAATTAATAATGCTATAAATAAAAATGTTGATTGGTTAGATGCTATGGACGAAAAAGAAAGAAATTTATTATATTGTTAGATGGCTTGATTGCACAAGGTTTAAATGATGCATTTTGTATGATTACACATATACACATAAAAATAGATATAGGTGTGATGACTCCCATTTACTGCATATGCTTTCTGAGTTTCATTGCTATAGGTACCCTTCTGGGAATGAATTGCAGGTGCCACTTCAGGTTTAAGTTTTGCATTGTCTTTTCCAACAGGCACCCCAAGTCCATTTCCTGGTGGTCAGTTTCTAATGTGCATATACTCTGGTTTTTCGATTATTCTTGCACACCTTTGGAGTGTTATTTCTTGGTGCAGGAGCAAATTACACAGAAATAAATGGAATTTATATGAACAATAGTTGCAGAATAATATTCAGGAAGAGTGAGGTTTAAGGGAAGTAAGAAACTGAGCGATCTTTGTAATGTTATAAAGAAAGTAAACATAATTTATAATGTGTGCAAATGGAAAAATGTTCATATAGTTTTTCTTTTGCATTAGTGTGTGTGTACCTATACCTTAAGTGATAATTTCATAAAGGTGTTAAAATTTCTATTTGTATGCTCTTTTCCACTTGCCAAGAGTCTTTATCAACTGCTTATAATTTTCTGTTCAATCTTGGCTTTCAGATCAACTTAACCAAAATCTTTTCTCTTCTCTCAAAATTGTTTTCCCCAAGATGTCTGTTACATTCAGCCATGGGACGAGCCTTTCTTCCTCCAAAGTAGAAATGTTCCAGCTATTCTTCCTGTTTTTTTTCCAGTTGAAGCTGGATATTTACAAGGGAACTTCACAGGATTTTGGGGTACATGCTATCAAAGATTTTTATGCTTCCACTGGCCAAACTCCACACGAGAGATTTGAGTGTTACCTCAGGTCAGTCTTCCCCTTTATCTTTTCAGATCCCTCTGTTAGGGTTTGTAAGAAGGGGGGTCTCTGTTAGGTATACCAGTCATCTAGCAATCCAAGTTTCCCAGTCTCCTTTCTGTTTCATGTCCAGTCTGGCATTACAGATGCCTCAAACCTGGTCCGGGAAGCAATATCCAAAGGTATAAAAGTACAAGGTTTGTGGACCCCTCATGACAGTAGCACATAAATGTTATAGGGATGAAGGCAGTGATAAATGTTTTGAATGACTTCAATTATCACTGGCCCCTAGGACATCTGCAAGTTTACATACCTAACAGCACAGTGATGTGGTGCATAAATAGAAGGGCACCAGATCTTACCTTTGCAGACTTGCAATGAAAGCCTGTCCGGCTGCAACTCAGTTCAATTTGAGTCTTCAGGATTTTGGATGAGATGTTAAGCCAAGGCTCCATCTGCTTGAGTTGGTGGTAGCTCGTGTGGATGTAAAAACTCCCACAGCACCTAATGAAAAGAGTAGGGGCAGTTCCCCAATGCCCTACCTAAATTTATTTAGTATTTTAAATACCACCTTGGTTTTCCCTGTAAAGTGTCTACTAGCCTTGACTGCATACAAGCTAAACAGGGACAGACCCTCACATAGAGGAGCTCTCTGATTATGTAGCCCAAGCAGGTATGACCCTGACCTTGAGCAGTATCCTACCTTCACCAAGAATGATGCCACAATACAGAGATAAGATGATCAGCTTTAACAATTGGCTTAAACTCTGGTGTCATTCAAAGGGGATCCAATGTCTGTCTGCCTGGGATGACATGCTGGACAAGCCACGCTGCTTCGCAAGGGACGGCTTGCACTTGTCACCCCTGGGATTCCGGATTTTGGCAAAGGCTCTTGCCACCCCCATAGTGCCTTTTTTAGGCAAGGCTCAAATTCTAAACCTACCACCCTAGAACACAACAAAGAAAAAAACTAAGGGTAATGCTGCTCAATGCCAGAAGTCTCAACCTCAAGATGCACGCACTCGAGGCCCTTCTCAGTATGGAGAACATCGATGTCTGTGCTGTGACAGAAACCTGGTTCAAGGCTCCTGAGAGCACCCCAGCACTATCAGGTTTTACCTCATATCATGCGTTCCGGCCCCAAAACCCGGACAATACCAAGAAAGGAGGAGGGGTATCCATATTCATCAAGGACACCCACACCTCAAGACTGGTGGCAACGCACGATGCATCGGAAACCATCCAGGTGCAATTAACCATAGGCAAGACTGCTCTGCAATTTGTAGCATGTTACAGGCCACCCTCGCAAACTCAGGAACCTCATATGGCCTTCCTGAAAACACTGGAGGATAAATGTATCTCCGAACACCATCATACTAGGTGACTTCAACTACCCTAATATAGACTGGGAACACTACTCAAGCCCAAACACCCTAGCCCAAAAGTTCCTGGAATTCATAAACTCAAATGCCATGGAACAACTAGTCACCATCCCCACAAGAGGAGAAAACATACTTGATCTCATCATCACGAACATGGGAGCACAATGTTCAACTCCAGAAGTATACCCCTCACTGGTGAGATCAGATCACAAACTAATCTCACTGGAGGTCCTCATCCTGCCCCCACCCGAAATGAAAAAGACCACAGTAAAGAACTTCTCGAAAGCCGACTTCACACTTCTAAAGACTAGTGTGGTCTCCTTTAAGGCCCCTGAGCCGGCGGTAAACATTACTCAAACCGCTGAATCACTCACAAATGCCTTCTACCAGCACCTGCAGGGCTGCATGGATCAGGCAATCCCAAGCAAAACAAAGACTCTTTGTACCAAAGGCAAGCGTCCAGTCTGGTGGACCCCAGCCATAAGCAAACTCTACAACAAAAGGAGAAAGCTACTACAAGATAGAGCAAAATCCTTAAAAGATAAGACACCGCTGATCACTATAAGTAAAAAGCTAAGAGCTCTCATAAAAACATCCAAAGCTAATTTTGAGAAAAAAATAGCTAAAGACTCTAAAGACAACCATAAGGCATTCTTTAGCTATGTCAGAAACCTAGGAGGAAACTCCCAGATATGCTCAGAATTAGTTCAAAATGATGTGAAGATTACTGATCCTACAGACATTGCCAACATACTGGCTGACAGGTTCAGTGAAAACTTCTCCCCCCCTCCCCCCCCTAAAGGAGAGATATCTATACCAAATGATTGTAGCCCCCCAAACATCTCTAACGCCCAGGTGAGAACTGCTCTCTCCAAGGCAAAGAACACAGCATCCATGGGACCTGATGGTGTCCCCGGCTGTGTTTTCCATGAACTCAATGAGGAATTAAACCCACAGTTAGGACAGCTGTTTAATCTTAGTCTCACCTCCGGATACGTACCCAGGGAGTGGCGTACAGTGACTGTGGTCCCACTCCACAAAGGCGGTGCCTCCACCGACCCTGGAAATTACCGTCCCATTAGCTTGACAAGCCTTATCTGCAAAGCCATGGAGAGGATCATAATGGATCTCATAAATAAAGACATAGGGAATTTGCAGACCTTGGATCCAACCCAGTTTGGCTTTGTCAAGGGCAGATCATGCCTTTTAAACTTGGTTGACTTTTTCGAAACAGTCACCAAGGCCATTGACGAGGGTAAGGCAGTCCATACAGCCTACCTAGACCTGGCGAAGGCTTTCGATACAATACCCCACTCGGGTATCATTGAAAAACTCATCAACTTAAATGTAAACCCATACATTACAAGATGGGTTGCAAACTGGCTGAGTGACAGAAGCCACAGGGTCAGAGTTGCTGGCGCCATGTCAGATTCAAAGCCTGTCACAAGTGGTGTCCCACAGGGCTCAGTCCTGGGCCCACTCTTGTTTGGCATCTACTTTTCTGAAGTACAAGCAACCACAGGAGGGTTATGGCTGACAAAGTTTGCAGATGACTGCAAACTGGGCGCCGTAGTTGAAAACACATCCGACACAGATATCCTACAGAAAGGTCTCACAGAAACGGATAACTGGTGCCAGAGCCATGGCCTAAAGTTAAATGCCAAGAAATGCATAGTCATACCCTTCGGGAAAAATAAGGTTACCCCTAGCTACCATATAGGTGGCAATCCCCTGATCACAGAAGAAGTTATCAGGGACCTGGGAACCCAGGTTGACAGTAGCCTTTCATTCGACACTCATATTGCTAAAGTAGTTAGGAAGACCTTCTACATTGCCCACCTTATCATGAAGGGATTCACATCTAGATCAAGGGAAGTCATAGTCTCCCTATACTCATCACTCATCAGACCAATGATCGAGTACAATGCCCCATTCGGAATGTATCTGACCCGACACTTGCAGCAGCTGGAAAGGCCACAAAAGTTCCTCACCAAAAGGATAAAGGGTCTCAAAAATCTGTCTTATGCTGCCCGACTGAAAGAACTCCAGCTATATTCAGTTGCTTACCGCTTGCTCAGAGGTGACCTATGCCTGACATACAAGGCCATGTCAAACCCAGATTTGATGAACATGCTTCATCTCAAAAAATCTAGATCCCTCAGAGCCACAAGGGCGGGAGACTTAAACCTCGACATGGTTATTAATAGGACGTGCTGGAGGGATAGATTCATCACCCAAAGACTCCCTATGCTATGGAACAAAATCCCGGTTTATGTGAGGCAGAGCACCTCGCTGGCCTTGTTCAAGAGGAATCTTGACCAATGGATGGGAGACTGCAGATACGCCCCAGGGGTTACCTCAGTGTCACTGCTCGACAGAGGCACAGTAAAATAATGGGCATAGTTTCTCCAAACTAAAGGGGTGGCGTAAGCCACAAAACTATGGGCTAGGCTTATAAATGCCCTCGGGCAGATAGCCTAGTATGAACCTATGAACCTATGAACCTATGAACAAATAGAAACTTCTACCTGGTGTCTTTCACTATTTGATCCGTCTCTGGCAAGCACCTCAAGTAGATCTGCTTGCCTCCCCTCAGAACAGACAACTAAAGAAATTCTGCATCAGGATCCCTTGCAAACATGCTTGGGAGACAGATGCCTTCTCATTCCATGGACAGAAATGTTCCTGTTTGCTTTTCTACCCTTTCCACTAATGTCCAGTGTTCTTCTAAGGATTCATAAGACCTCCCCTAAACAGTGATGTTAACTCCTTTTAGTGCAGGGAACAGTGGTTCTCCCTTCTTTTTAGTCTGGTTAAGGGCAATTACCACAGGCTTCCCCACAGACTGGATTTATTTACACAAGGTTGGGAGGGTGGCCTAATGGTTAAGGTGTTTGCCTTATAAACACAAGGTGCAGGGTTTGAGTCTCAAAAGGGATAATTGACTAGGCTTAAAATGACTCACAAGGGCAGTTAGCCTAGTTCTAATCTATGAACCACCTATGAACAAGATGGGTTGTATGATATACCCCAAGCTGGAAACTCTCCATTTAACTGATTGGATGATAGAATTTTGATACCCTTTAGGCATTTTTTTTTCAGGATGGATAGCAGGTATGAAATGCTACTAGGAAATTATACCTGTGTAAGTGAAAAAAAGTTTTTCTAGTTGCTTCCAGTCAAGAACCAGCACCCTCTTCAGACCTGACTGCATCTGGTTCTTCATTATTTGTGTGAGTAACTGTCCTACAGCCGCCTTGTTTATTCATCCATCAAGGTTAATTTGTTATTCATTTCAGCTTGTGTAACCTTAGATTTACTCTTTCTAACACCAAGTTAAGAAGTTTTTGAAAGGAAATTGCATATCTAGCCACCTAGGAAAAAACATGGACCCTCCTTGAGATCTTAACTTTGTGCTTGAAAAGTTTGCTCTTTTTTTCCATTTTAACCAGCTCATCAGGCTAGAAGACTGTTTTATTCATTGCTCTGATTTCTGCTAGGAGAGTAAATGAGTTAAATGCGCTAATAGTGAGTCAACCCTATCTCATTTTTCACAAAGATAAGGTTTCTTTGAGATCTACCCATTCTTTTATTTCTAAAGTGTTTCGCTTGAGGCAGACTGGATTACCGTAGAACCACATTAGAGCAGTATGTGCATATTCCGCAGATGTCATGACATTTTATTAATTCTTGTTTATAACTTTTTTAGTGCAAACATGGACAGCTTTAATAGCTACACTCATATTGATGAGGGGTTGAATGCTACTTAGTTTAGCTTGCTCAGATAGATTAACTTCTGAATATTTTAAACTGTAGACTAATGTTAACATTTTTTTTAAAGAAACAGCAGAGGTAGATTCCATGTAGCACATGCATGATTTTCATGACAGTTTAGCCTTTTTAGATTGTAACTTTTTAATGCACAATGTTTGAGTTTAACTAGACACACACTGAGTATTAGTTTTGATCCAGGAAGGAGGAGGTCATCATCTCTCTCTCTCTCTACTCTTCCCTCATTAGGCCAATCGTGGAGAATGTCTAATTTGGCATGTACCTCACTAGACACATGCAACAGCTGGAAAGGCCACAAAAGTACCTCACAAAGAGGATCCTAAACCTTAATCACGTCCTACACAGACAGACTCAAAAATCTCCAGCTATTCTCTGTCTCATATCATCTACTAAGAGGCGATCTCTGCTTGACTTACAAAGCTGTGTCTGACCCAGCTCTGTTAGAAATGTTACATCTAAAGAAATCCAAATCCCTCTGCACCACACGCATCTTAACATCATTACCACAGTCAACAGAACATGCTGAAGGGGCAGTTTCCTCACCCAGAGACTGCCCATGCTCTGGAATAGACTTCCTACACATGTCAAGCAGAGCACCTCACTGGCCCTCTTCAAGAGAAATTTTGATGAGTGAATGGGAAATAGAAATCTCACCCTGGGGATCACTGCAGTGGTTCTGCTTGATAGAGATACTGGGAACAACAGTCAGGCAGCATGATGCCAGGGCACTTTTGTGGGCTAGGTTTGTAAAGGCTCCAGGGCCATTAGCCTAGTACATACCTATGAACCTATAAACAGGTCACTGTAATTTTCAAGTATTTCCTGGTGGTGTCTAGGCTCCACCTATTCTCTTTCTGCCCTGCATTGCTTGAACCCTGTAACTTGCTATATCCTCATCATGATTTTTAAAGGACTTTTTCATGCTGAGCCTGACCTCTATGGATGTCCTTTTTGTTGGCTGTATGATAATTGGCACTAGACATGTAATACTCTGCAAATAGGTCACTATGTTTTTAACCATATCCTGCTCACATGTCATTCTAGACACTATACTTACTTGCTTAGAGGAAACATTCTGTAACAATAGTTTGTACTTCTCACGTTTATGCACACATCTTAAGGCAATCTCTCTTTCTTTGTTTTTTTTGTGAAACTCTATACATTGCTTAAACCTTTCATTAATTACTGGTAGATTTGTGTTTATTCTTCAAGTGAACAGAGGACAGTAGTCCAGTATGCCTTTTGTGCTCACTGCTTTAGCTTATTATTTCCAATGGGTGCCAATTTTTGATTTCTAGCTGTGTTTCACTTTATGCCTCCAGAGCTGGTTGTGTGGGCTGCCTTACTCCATTCAGTCCTACAGTTCTTGAAAACCAGGCATCGCGCACATTACTATTGTTAAAATTTAACTTAACTGTATTATTGAAATTGCAACATTCACTGCCACATTTAAGTGTGTGTGTGTATATATATATATATATATATATATATATATATATATATATATATATATAACACCCAGCTGTGCAAGGCTACAATGCCTTCCACACGTTCAGACCTCAAAATGAGTGTGAGGGATCCAAAGGTGGAGGTGTATCCATTGTCATTAAAACCAAATACACTTCGAGAATTGTCAAACAGCATGACTCTGTCAATTAACTATCAGGAAAGTACTATACCACATCATCGCTAGCTATAAATCTCCCACCATGAACCAGGAAAAGCACACTGCCAACCTCAATTTACTAGAATGCCTTGCCATACAGCCCAACAATTTAGTCATGGGAGATTTCAACTATCCTTCCATAAACTGAAGGATATACACAGGCAAAAAAACACTCACCCAGTGGTTCCTGGACTTTGTTAACACAAATGCTGTAGAACAGATAGTCTGCACCCCCACTAGGGGCTCTAATGTTCTGGACATAGTACTCACCAACATGGGAGGGGGGTCTCTGAACTTCCCCATGCATGATGCCCTCCCTGTTTAGGTCAGACCACAGATTAGTCTCATTTGAAGTAACTACTGGAACTGATACCCTCACAGGAACAAAAATTATAAAAAACTTTACCAAAGTATATAAAAATTCATACCACCCGCAATGACAGACATCAATGATCACTATGCAGAAGTGTACAAATGCCATGTACAAACACTTAAGTGATTGCATAGACTTTGCTGCACTTGACTGGATCAAAACCAGGCCTTCTTGTAAAAACAAGCCACCATGGTGGACTTCAAGTATAAACAGATTATATAACAAGAGGAAGAAACTGTTGTCCAAAAGCAAGAGGGATATCACTCTGCAGAGGCAGAGTTCTCTCCTAAGCCTAAACAAGAAAATTAGAAATCTTGTAAAGTCTTCTAAAGCAAATTGCAAAACTAAAATTGCATCCCTAGCCAAGGATAATCATAAGGCATTCTTTAACTACATCCGAAGTCTAAAAGGGAATGCCTCACTATGTGCCGAAAGTGTTGTAGATGGGATCACTCATACTACACCAGAAGATATTGCAGACCTGATAGCTGACAGATTCAGCGCAAACTTCATCCCCCATCCCTGCCTACCATATCCCAAAGCATACCTGACACCAGTCCTCTGCCTAGTATCTCTAGAGAACAGGTCATCTCTGCACTATTCAAAGCCAAAACCACAGCCTTAGTGGGACCAGATAATATCCCAGGTTGTTTACTAGACAATCTAAAACAACACCTAGTCATAGCTTGAGAACTGGCTATGTTCCTGCAGAATGGAGAACAGCAACAGTATTCCTCTGCACAAAGGTGGGCCATCAACTGACCCTGGGAACTACAGACCTATAAGACTAACCAGCTTCATCTGCAAGTCCATGGAAAGAATTATCAAGGACCTTATCAACAAGGACATAGGTGACCTCCAAACACTGGACTCAACCCAGTTTGGCTTCGTTAAGGGTAGATCATGCTTATTAAATCTGGTAGACGTCTTTGAGAATGTCATCAAAGCCATGAATGAAGGTAAGACAGTGCACAATGCCTATCTCGACCTTGCCAAGGCTTTCAACACAATCCCCCATTCTAGCATCATTGAGAAACTCTCCCAGCTGGGGATTATATAAGGTGGAGGACCAGATGAGAAGGCAAGAAATGTGGAAAAAGCATAAATATAGTTGCAAGTATAGACAACTTCTAGAAGAACCTCATGTTGATCAGGAATGAATGCAAGAATGGTTAAGGAGAGGTGAATTTAAATCAAGAGATGAAAGGTTAATATTGGTGGCACAAGATAGTGGGTTACGTACACGTTGGTTTACAAAGTCTATTGAACATGTGGGAGAAACAGACAAATGTAGGTTTTATAAAACAGAATTGGGAAACAGTTGCACACCTTGTTGCTTGTTGTGACATACTAATGGCAGAAGGACTGTATACTGAAAGGCATAATAATGTGGCGAGACTGGGGATTGTGCAATCATTATGGTATTGAAGTGGCTGAAAAACACTGGAAATATGATCCACAAAGCATCATAGAAAATGATGAAGTCTACATCACATGGGATCACCCATTACCAACAGTTCAAAAGATAGATCCTAGAAAACCAGATATAGTGGTCCAGAAAAAGAAGACAAAAGTAGCATTGATCATTGAAATTGCCACACCCAGTGACTACAGTGTCCTGCGTACAAAGAGACACAAAGTCATAAAATATCAGGATTTGCAAGCAAAAATGTGAGCAATGTGGAAGAAAGATACCCAGATAGTTCCAGTAGTAGTAGGAGCAACGGGTCTTATAAAAAGAGTCTACAATCCTATTTAAATATCCTACCAGTACATGTAACTCCATACAAATTGCAGAAGGAGTCATTAGTGGGCACATTGTGGGTCCTGCGAAGAGCACTTTTGGCTGACATCAAAGAGTGAAACAATACTAATTTCAGGAACTTTAATCGTACTTTGACTTAGGAATGCGGTCCATTCCCATTATGGTATTAGAAACCCAAAAGATTTGGAGAAATTAAAAACTGGGGATTGACCTTTACATTACTAGATGGGTAGCCAATTGGCTCACCGACAGAACACACTGTCAAAATTAGTGACTCCACCTCAACCAGTAGACCTATCACCAGTGGAGTGCTTGGCCCTTTACTGTTTGGCATCAATTTCTCAGAAGTCCAGGTCAAAGTAGGCGGCCTCTGGCTCATCAAGTTTACTGATGATTGCAAACTGGGAGCAATCACTGAGTCCCCTAATGATATCAACATATTACAAGAAGTGCTAATACAAATGAATGATTTACTGACAAAGCCATGATCTAAAACTAAATGGAAAAAAAATGCATTATTATTCCCATTGGCAAAACAAAATTCCCTAGAAATTACAATATTGACAGCACCCCAGTGAGTTCCAACCAAGCGGTGCAAGACTTGGGAACACAAGTTGATAGCAATCTGAACTTTGACCACCAAGATTCCACAGTGGTAAGGAAAGTCTTCTATGCAGTGCACCTCATAAGCAAGGGCATAGCTTCTTGGTCAAGGGATGTTATAACTCCACTGTAGTCGACCCTCTTCAGACCACTAATAGAGTATAATGCACCCTTTTGCATGTACATCACCAGACACCTGCAGCAGCTGAAGAGACCTCAGAGGTTTCTCACTGAGAAAATACAGGTACTCCAAGCCATGACCTATGTGGACAAACTGAAAACTCTGTCACTTTACTCTCTATCTTATAGGCTGCTGAGAGGTGACCTGTGCCTGGCCTATAGGGCAATCACCTACCCTGCCCTAATGGAAATGCACATCCACAAGTCAAATGGGACAAGAGTCACTCGCTCTAGGGATTTTAACCTAGCCTGTGACATTAACAGAACATGCTGTTGAGATAAATATGTCTCCCAGAGACTGCCGCTTCTCTGGAATAGACTTCCTATTGAGGTAAAGCAGAGCTCTTCACTGATGCTATTCAAACACAGCCTAGCTTTTATTACATCTATCCAAAGCTTTTGTCACTGTATCATATATTAAACTAATCCAACAATTAGAAACATTAGGATGTACTGAACATACTATTACTTAGTTTACTAGCTACCTAAAAGATAGACAACAATCTGTCAGATGGCAAGACAATCAATCTGGTTATCTGGTTAATAAAGTAGGCATCTCCCACGACTCCATTCTTGGACCGTTACTTTTTAATGTATTTATAAATAATCTCCATATTATCTCCCTACATAGTTCCCTCATCCAGTATGCTGACAATTCTACCATTATATCCTCAGCCAGCAACTTCCCAGGTCTCCTGAAAATAACACAAAACACCTTCTGAAACACAGAAACATGACTAAACAAAGCTCAAATACTTCTTAATCCCCAAAAAATTCAAACTACTAATATTCTCTTCCAAACCACCCCCAAAAGACTTCAAAATCTACTCCCTAAATAATACGGAAACTGAAGTAGTGAAAACAGCTAAACTTCTGGGCATCTCTATAGGTGATAAACTATCATTCGAACAACACATTCTTAACACAATCAAAAACATACTCAAAACTAGGTAAACTATATAGACATAAACCATATATGGATAAGCCCACAAGAATAAAATTGGCACATTCCCTCCTACTTCCCTCACTCCTCTATGGTTCCCCCATCTTTACCAACCTTCACACATCCTTAAGCAATAAACTACACTCATACTGTTATAAAATTGTCAAATTTGCTTTTAGACTGCAAAACCGCACTCACCACTGTCACACCATTAAATAATTAAAATGGTTGGAATCCCCACATTACCTCCAATACACTCAACTAACTCTTGCTCATAAATTAATATACAATCCAAATAACTACCCATCACTACATTCTATTGTACAACCCTACATCCCAACCTAAAATCTTCATTCTAGTAATAAACAGCTTCTTACCCTATACAAACCCAAGAAAAGAGCTGGACAAAGCTTATACTCTTACTCCATAGCAAAGCTATGGAATTCCCTAACCCCGTCCATAACACAAACTGAGTCTATGAAAACCTTCAAAGTCACCATAAAAATCACTTTCTTAATAATCACATCTGTTCTTGTGATCAGAACTTCATACCACCATAAACCAACACCAATGAGTTTATTGACTAGAATACCATTTTTTTAGATAACTGAAATACTAGTAAACCAACTGTACTTCTGTGACATTCACTTAAACAAAGTATACTAATTAATATTTAATCCTTAAGAGCTTCCACAAGGCAAAAGTATAATCTCTTTCATATTGTACAGAATATACTGTGTCATGATTTTGTATAATGAATGCCTTCAACAAGTTAGCCATTTATATACTGTGCAAGTTCTACTGTCATTTATTTTCACTGCATAGTGACATTGTACTCTGCATATTTCTATCACTTAGAAATGCTATTTATATTTGTATGGTTTCTTATTACTGTAAATCTTATCCTGTTCTATAATATTTTTTGTTTAATTGTTTGCTGTAGTAATTTTTAATTTGTTACTGGCACTTTTCTCCCCGGGCCTCCACTGAAAAAGGGTTATTCTGACCCAGTGGACTCTCTCGGTCAACAAATGTCAATAAATAAATAAATAAAATAAATACATAGATAATTGGATGGGAGACCACAAATTCAACCCTAGAGTGGCACCCATGTCCTTCATGGACAGGAGTAGCTGGTGTTGCAAACAGACCCATTCGGTTCATAAATTTGTTCATGCAAACTACCCAAAAAGAACAAATGGGGATACTTGGGATTAACATGGCTAGGCTTGTAAAGGCTCTAAGGCTACTAGCTTAGTAACCTCCTATAAACCTATGAACTTATAACCATTTTAACTCATTAATACCTATAGCACCTTTCTGTGTACATATTTTTGACATCCCTAGCTCCTTATGGCATTGTAAAATATGTTGGACTTGGAGTTTTTTATGGAGGAACTTAATAATTTATAATAAGCATCATATGAAAGGGAAAGAGATAAGAAACAAAATAATACTAAGAAAGGTAATCTGAATTGTTCTTTAGAGATATTTACCATTGTTTCCTTTTGTCATTCACATATTCATATTTACATTCATATTTTCATATCTGAGTAAGCTGTATGTTAGTCAGGGGCATAGTGTGAAATGTCATGGAAGACAGAAAAATAAAGTGTAAGTGACAATTTATAATCTGCTTAATCTGCTACTCATGATATATTGCTAGCCATTTGGTAGTAATCATGAAGATATGCAATATGTATTTTAATGTTTCCAAAACCAGCTGAATTCCAAACTGTAGCATAACATCAGGTGAAATGCTAGATATGGTGGAGAAAATTTCCATCCATACTTCTGTAGGTTGCATAGTCTGAGGGATTTACTTTACAAGCTCGAAGTTTCAAAACTTCGAACTACAAATGGTCAAGACCATAAGATTGAAGTTTTGAAAATTTGAAATTGGAATAAAAAAAAAAGAAAATGAAAAGTTTTTTTTATGTTTTTGCAGGGGGGCAAGTCCTCCTGCACCCCCACACCCCCTGCTAAATAAATATACCAACTCCAAGACTGCACCACAGTGAGGAAATGGTAAATATCCCATTCCATGCTGTATGGTGATCTCCATTCAAAACGTTTGAAGTTTCAAAAGTTCGACCTTATGGTCTCGACCATTTGCAGTTCAAATTTTTGAAACTTCGAGCTTCTGAAGGGAATCCAGTCTGAGAGATAATAAATGTTATCAATACTGTTAAATGTGCAAATAGGCATAATTGTCATATTTCTATAAATACTTCAATAAATAAGAACTCAGAAAGGAATTTATTGCCATCATGTAACTGCTCAATTATCCAAAACAAAACTGAACTGCTACTGTATACCTAGATTGTACAGTTTTCAAAATATGAAAAATTGTTTGTGTATAATATAGACATGGCTAAAACTGCACATTGCTGACACTGAAATTCTCCCTCCAGGATATAATATCATTCATTCCGACAGACTTCATAAAAAGGATGGCAGTGTAGCATTAATCTAGCAAAACTCACTACAAATAACAACCTATACAAAACCCCACCTTCGGAAACTTAGAACTGCTATTTAGATCTCTTCACATAAATAGCAATAAACAAATTTGCATTGCTGCAGTTTATATTCCTCCAGGCCAAAATATCCACATACTTGAAGATTTCTTATCTTGGATAAATCAGAATATGCCACAGGAAACCATAATTCTAGGAGACACCAACATAAATTGATTAAACTTACTCTCCCCCTCCCCAACAAATAGCATAAATCTATATAGTTTCACATAACTCATCACTACTCCTACCCATGGTCTATCAAGAGAATCTGAATCAACCTTAGACTGGATACTAGTAACCCACCCTCAAAATTTTACTAACTCAGGCACTCTACCAAACAAAGTGACCACCTCCCAGCATATACCTATAGAACTCATCCTCAAACAATCAAAACACACCTATAGAACCTCCAGAAATCTTACCCACTTTGACCAACATAAATTTATAAGCATTTTAAAATCTCTAAACTGGACCCCATTAAAAATACTCCCCTTAGATGAGGCTGCTGACTATTTCAACAAACTCTTTTTAGATACTCTCAACAGCTTAGCCCCAATGTGCACTAAACAGACAAAGATAATCATGCCCCCTGGTTAGCAAACCAAACAAACTATCTTTCTTAGAAACAAAACATGGAAATTATGGCTGAAAGATAGAACAAAACAAAATGAACTCCACTACAAACAACTCCTGAACAAATCAAAAATGCTAGTAACACAGGATAAAAAGGATTATTTTTCCACTAAACTATCTACCTCATATAGCAATCCTAAAAAGTTCTGGAAGTCTGTCTCCACTCTACTCAACCCAGGCACCATGCAAAATCCATACCCCGCTCCAGAAAAGACTCCACAACAAATTTCCCGTGACTTCAACACCCATTTCATGTCTACCATTCAAAAGCTACTCAAAGACTGCCCACATGACCCAAATTCAAGCCACCCACTACTTACTGAAAACACCCCCTCCCTAGTAGATAATACTAATACTCAATCAGCCTACTTCTTCACAGTCCAACCTGTACCCACCTCTCTGATTTTGAAACTCTTAAATCAACTCAAGCCTTGCTCACTTTCAGCAGAAAATCTTCCCCCAGAATACCTGCAACTAGCAGCTACTGCAATAGTTTATCCAGTCACCACTCTCATAAATCGCTCTCTCTCTCTCTGAATCCCACGTTATCCATCTTTGGAAAAAATCCATTATTACTCCACTACACAAAGGTGAAATTACCCTTGACCTTTCTAACTATCACCCTATCTCTATATTCTCTCCACTATCAAAGATCCTAGAAAAATGTGTTCACACACAACTACTGAAACACCTCTCTGACAATGCCCTTCTATCCCCTACCCAACATGGGTTCCATCCAGGCCACAGCACCACCACTGCCCTACTCTCCTTCTCCAACACCATTAACGAAGCCATACATGTAGGTCATCCTACCTCAGTAATATTACTAGAGCTATCTAAGGCTTTCAACACCGTCTCACATACTAAGCTACTAACTCAGCTATCAAAATTAGGTTGCTCCCCAAAATCCCTCAACTGGTTTACCTCTTAACTACAAAATAGGGAACAATCAATAAGGTGGCGTAATGTACAATCCAGTTATCAAGCTAATAACATAGGGGTACCGCAAGGATCCATTTTAGGTCCACTACTGTGTAATATCTTTATCAATGTTCTTCACAAAGCCCCCCACATCCGAAACCTCATCCAATATGTCGATGATTCTGCGCTAATATCCAGCTCCAACAATTTCCCAGATCTCCTCACTGTTACACAACAGGCCTTTACTTCTATTGAATCATGGCTTATTAATGCACAACTTATGCTAAACCTCCAAAACACTAAGCTTCTACTTTTCTCTACAAAATCACCTGACATTGACTTCAAAATCCATGCTAAAGATGGTACAGAAATAGAAATTAGTGAAAACAGCCAAACTGCTAGGAATTACAATAGACAACAAACTTACTTAGGAACCACATATCCTTAATGCAATAAAGAAAACACACTTCAAACTAGGCAAACTATATTGCCACAAGCTTTACCTGGATAAATACACCAAAACAAAACTTGCTAAAACCTTATTCATCCCTTCCCTTCTATATGGTACCTCCATTTTTACTAATCTGCACTTAACCCTCAGTAACAAACTACAATCCTGTTATTATAAAATAGCAAATTTGCCTCCCGCAAACCATACAGTTCTCATCATTGCCAAGCTACCACTGATTTGAAATGGCTAGAGTTTTCTCACCATCTCCAGTACACCCAACTAACCTTAGCCCACAAACTAATCTACAGACCTAATGACTGTCCATCACTCAACCCAATCGTACAAACATACACTCCTACAAGAACACTAAGGTCCTCCTGCAAATTCCTGCTAACTGTAACAAAACCCAGCAAAAGAGCTGGACAATGTCTGTACTCCCATACCAGTGCCAAACTATGGAATGACCTTCCATCTCAAATAACCCATACTGACCACCCAAATATCTTTACGTTAGCTCTAAAATCACATTATCTAAATAATCCATCCTGCTCCTGCCACATAAACAAACCTCCTTAAGGTACACATTTACCAAATGCCAGAATGGAGCAACTTGTTATAACCAGTCTTATAATAATTACTGTATGCCTACTATGCATTTTATTTCACTCTCACCACAGATAGTACTGTTTCAGATTCCATACTTTTCTACCCATGTTTAATGATTCCTAATGCTTATTAATGTAAACCCTATGAAGTGTTAAATTGTACTTTGTTTTTTGCCTATTATAGCTGTAAAATTTGTTGAATCTATGTTAAACATTATACACTTTGCAATGCACGTAGAGCTTTTCTTCCTAGGCCTCCGCTGAAAATGGGTCTCTGACCCAGTGTATTTTCTGGTCAACAAATGCTAATAAATAAATTATAAATAACTAAATAAATAAATAAATAAAGTATTGATGTAAAGACGGTGAAAACACTAACTCAAGTTTGTAAAGATTTTGTCTGAATGCATTGCTGTTTGCACCTTTTTATTAGCATTTACTGCTGAAAGGATATTTACAAGATCATAGTTTACATTCTTTAACTTGAGTGTTCAGGAAATACTCATGAATCTAAGAATGTGTGCAGGTTGCTGGAAGTATGAATAAGTTGAACATGCAAAAATGGTTCAAATTAAACAAGGCAAAAAATGCTGTTTCACTTGTTCAGTTGTTTTCTTACATTTATCAGCAAGAGTGAGTTAGAATTCCAGGTAATTGTTATCCTGTCTGTAGCACACAGAACTTTGACACCTCATAGGTTCATAGTTCAATACTAGGCTAACAATCACAGGGCCTTTATAAGCCTAGCCATGCAATCCAACCCAGTTGTGTCCCTATGTATCATGGGCATTTATTAGGAGGGGGTATGTTATTTAGGAAGCTTCTAGAAGTTATGTAGAAGGGGGTATTTTAGTTTGGGCATTACTGTCTGCCTCTGTCTATCAGAGACATGGGGGCCAGACCTGGGGTGAATTTCCAATTTCCCACTCACTGGTCAAGGATACACTTAAATAAGGTTAGGGTTGGACTCTGTTTCACATAGATGGGCAGCCTGTTCCACAGCATGGGGATCCTCTGAAACACAAATATGTCTCGCCAACATGTCTTCTTTATATCACAAGCAAAATTTAAACCCTTGGATCTAGTGCTTCTAATGTTGTTCATTTCATGGATGAGCAAAAGGTGCATCAGAGATGGATCAGTGAATGTCTTTTATGGCAGGCATAGATCACCTCTCAGTAACGTGTAGGAGGTGGAGTAAAGAGATAGGGATTTAAGGTGATCTGTATAGGACAATATATTTATACCCTGGCTTTTCCTGGTAAGGAACCTTTGTGGACGTGCCAGCTGTTACATATGTTTGGTCAAGTACATGCTAATAGTGGCATTATACTCAATGATGGGTCTGATAAGGGCTGAATAAAGTTGCAGTATGAATTTCTTGGACTTGGATACCATGCCCTTACTTATAAGTTGGGTGACATAGAATGATTTTCTCACTGCCTTGGTCGCATGTTGATCAAAATCCATATTACTGTCTACATATGTTCCCAGATCCATGACTGCTAGGTCATTTCTTTGGGGTGCCTTATCAATGGAATAATTTGCCTGGGTGGCAGTTTTCCTGAAAGGCACTATAATGCATTTCTTGGAATTGAGTTTTAGTGCATGACTTTGGCACCAGTCGATTGTCTGTGTTAGACCCCCTTGTAAGATGTTTGTGTCATGGGGGAATCTATGATAGCTCCGGATCTGTAGTCATCTGTGAACTTGGTCAGCCAAAGGCCCTTGACATTAGCCTTTACTTCCAAGAAGTAGATGCCAAATAGGAGAGGTCCCAGCATGGAGCCCTGAGGTACCCCACTAGTGACCGGTCTCTTAGTAGAGGTGGCATCACCATTCCTGGCTTCCTGGATCCTGCCTATGAACCATGGCAATCCAACAAGTTATGTAGGAGTTTATGCCTAGTTTGGTGAGTTTGTCAACTATACCTGAGTGTGATATTGTATCAAACACATTAGCCAGGTCCAGGTAGGCAGTATGTATCGTTTTACCCTCATCCATTGCCTTGGTGGCCTTCTTAAAGATTAATAGGCATGATCTTCTTTTGACAAAACTAAACTAGGTTGAGCCCGTTGTCTGGAGGTTGGCTGTGTTTTTGTTGATCATTTCCATGATAATTCATTCCATGGCTTTGCATATTAGACTAAGCAGACTAATAATTCTGTAGTTTCTGGGGTTGGTTGATGGTCCACCCTTGTGAAGTGGGATAACTGTTGCAGTTCCTGCATTTTCGTGGTGCAAAGCCTGTTTTCAGGTTATAGTTCAAAAGTGACTCAAGTGGTCCTGTTAGGTCATGTTTCCAGCTATTTAGTAGGCTTCCTGAGATATTGTAGGGGCTCATTAAGGCTGTGTTGTGGCCTTAGTGAGTGCTGCCAGGACTTGCTTCCTCTTAATAGTTGGGGGGGTGATGCTAGCAGGTAATTCATGGCAGGAGGCAGGGGTAGTGGGAGGTGAAATTTGAGTTGAATTTGTCAGCCAGCAAATTCGCTATGTTACTCTGCTCTGCTCGGTGAAGGGGGCACCATTCAACACCAGTTCAACACACCGATATGTGCTGCCTTTGAGGTTTTGGGCATAGCTGTATAAGATCTTGTGGCTGTCTTTAGCCTGTTAGGCTATTTTGACCTTGTAATTGGCCTTGTTGGACTTAATTAGACCTCCTAGTTTCCTTTTTAGTTTAATTAGAGACCTTTTACCATTACAGGAGTTGCTGTTCTTGATTTTACCCATGGCTTTTTTCCTTTTATTATATACCAGGAAAGGTCTTCTATGCAAAACCATGGGGAAAAAAAATTCATGGAAATGATCAGCAAAGACATAGGAGATCTTTGGATACTGAATCCATCCAGGTTTGGCTTTGTCAAAGGAAGGTCATGCCTACTGAACCTGGTGGACTTATTTGAGAAGGTCACCAAGGTAACGAATTACGGTAAAACAGTATATACTGCCCATGTTGACCTGCCAAAGGCATACGATACAATATCACACTCTGGCATTGTTAACAATCTTACAGAATTAGGCATAAACCTCAGTATAACATGCTGGATAGTCAGATGGCTCACAGATAGGACCCAGGAAATTTGAATTGGTGAGACCACTTCCACAAAGAAGCCAGTCACCAGGGGAATCCCTCAAGGCTGTGTGCTGGGTCCACTCCTCTTTGGCATCTACTTCTCGGAAGTCAAGGGTAATGTCAAAGACCTCTGGTTGACCAAGTTTGCAGATGATTGCTAACTGGAAGTAGTCATAGAATCCCCCCAAGACACTAACATCTTAAAGAGGGTTTAACACAGGCACATGACTGGTGCCAAAGCCATGGCTTAAAACTTAACGTCAAGAAAGTTATAATAGTGCCTTATGTGAAGTCGGCCACTCCAGAAGACTATGTCATCAATACAACACCCCTAAGAGATGACCCACTAATCAGGGATTTGGGAAGACATGCAGACAGTAACCTGGTTTTCAACCAGACATGTATCCAAGGTTGTAAGGGAATCCTATGTTGCTCAAATAAATGCATAGCATCTAGGTTCAGGGAAGTCTTTGTACCACTATACTTGGCCCTCATCAGACCCATTATTGAGTATAATGTCCACTTCAATATGTACCTGAACAGACACCTGCAGCAACTGGAATGTCTGCAAAGGTTCCTTACAGGAAGAATACAGGGCATAAACACATTGTCCTCTGCTGATTGTCTAAATGCATCTCCATACTCAGTCTTGTACAGACTACTGAGAGGTGATCTATGCCTGGCATACAAGGCATCTCTGGACCCCTCTCTGATAAGCCTTTTGCACACCTGCAAAATAAACAGTATCAGAGCTACTACACATAAAGACCTAAATTTTTCTTGCAGCATAATTAGGACATGTTGGAGAGAAAGGTGCATAGCTCACAGAATTAATCTTCTCTGGAATATGCTCCCCTATTTAAGTTTAATGTGGACCATTGAATAGGAAATTGAAAACTCACCCCCTGGTCTGGTGCCCATGTCTGATAGACAGAGGCAGTCAGTAAATCATGTCATAGACAGAGGCAGTCAGTAAACCATGTCATAACCAACAATCATCTGTATATAAATATCTAAAACATATAAATTGTTGGACACATTTGGCTTGCATAGCTAGGCTTATGAAGGCCATAGTGGTCATTAGCCTTGTATACACACATAAACTTATGAACCAGTGTTGCCTGCTTTTAGAGTTTGTTTTGGGATTACTTCTAGTAGGTACAGCAGCCTCTATACAGCCATTTACATGGTTGTACAGGGTCCCTGTGAAAAATTCCACATAGGTTGTTGCAAACTCTAGGTTGGGAGGAGCAATGGATTTTGATAAGCTATCACTTAGTAGGGTGTAGTTTGCATTGGAATAGTTCGTAACTATTACAGGATTGGCTGAGGTTACTGAGTTGATTATTTCAAAGGAGACAGCTTTATGGTGCGACTTCACCAGTAAGGATGTGACACTTGGGTGCAAAACTCTCCTATTTTGTGAGTACCAGGTCCAGTATGCTTGAATATCTGGTGGATGTGCACACTATCCGGTCAGGAGGATCTGTGCTAATAAAGTCCAGGAATCATTGTACCTGTGAGTATGAGGTAGTGTATGTTTCCCAGTCAATAGAAAGGTAGTTAATGTTCCCCATGAATAGAGTATTTGGTTTAATGATGAGTGTCTCCAGTAGGTCTAAGTATGAGCTATGGAATTCTAGGGACATAGAAGGTAACCTATAACTTGCTAGGATATGGTATGGGACTTTGTCTGTGATGATTTACACATGGATAAATTCCAGGGCATTGTCCTGTTTAACCAATGTAGAGTTCTGATCGAGACTCCTCCACCTTTTGTCCCTGTCTGTGCAGCTAATGGTCTAAATGTGTGGAAGGCACTGAAGCCTTCCACTGCTGGGGTACTTTCTGTGGATTTAAGCCATGTCTCAGTAATGGCACAGATGTCTATATTGTCCAGGATGAGGAGAATTTGTAGTGTGTGGAGTTTCTTGTTAAGGCTCCTAGCATTGAGCAGTAACACCTTTAGGTTTCTTTGGGTTTTATTTGCTATGTTGGTAGGTTTGTTAATTTGGCATTACCTAAAAAAGCCTATGAAGTGCAGACCATCCTTTCAAAGTGGTCTGTTAACTGTGTCCTCCCATGCTGACAAATACAAAATCCCCCAGAAAAGACACCAATAACTACACCAACTGTTGAAGTCAGTCATCTTTTTTCATACTGTGGCATCATCCTTGGTGAAGGTAGATTGCTGCTCAATGCAAGTCAGATACCTGCCTGAGACACATATTCAGAGAGATCAACAGTGTCTCTGTTCATATAGTCCAGGAAAATACATCTCAGGTCATTAACACCCACATGGACAATGACAGAATCAAACTTGTACCTGAGCTGCAGTGACTTGAGTGTGTGTATAAATTGACAGATCCTGGCTCCAGATAAGCAACTAACCATTTCATTCTCATTTTTTAGTCTGGTGAAGGTGGCATCTGTGTCATACAATGTAGTCCCCAGTGACAAGAGTCCTGGGTAAGGTGCTGACTTGCCTTATGGGCTTTGCTCTTTGGGCTTCACTGGGTGTAGGGGTACATGTAGTGTTTGGTGTTGCTTTTGGTGAGTGCTTTAGAAATTGTTAAGATAGTAGTTACCATTTTATAGGCTTAGGAGATCTTTGAGCTTTGAGAAGATTGCTTTTTAATGCCTCAGTATATGTTGGTCTATGTGTGTGTGGTGAACACTGTGTGATAGATACAATGTTTGTGTTTTTGACAACCGTGTTTGTATGTGAGATTTTTGCCTCCAGTGAAATTGTATATGTACATCTCTAACATATAGTGTTAGTTTTTTTTAAGGATTAAATGGTTATTTGTGAACATATGACAATTGCTACATTGTCTCAAGATGCCTATATCTGCCAAGCTGACTATGGAGAGATTTGAAAACTGCATATCCATGTTGCTAGGACCTGTATTTGGGTGGGCTACTGTACTTTGTCGACCTGGTTATAGAGAAGTCTCCTTGAGTAGTCTCTGGGATTTGGTAATAAACTAGGATACATTGATACCATTTCATAGCAGTGCTGTCTAATGTACAAACTAGCTGCTCTAAGCTTGTCTCCTCACAATGGCTTTGTTTTAGCCACTTCAAGTTACAGGTTTCAGGTCTATGGGTAGTTTTATAGATAAAATTTACTTTCTGGGCATTTGTGTTTGTACAGGACACTACTAACCTCTTGATTTAATAACACCAAGAAAAATGACTTGCAAGTGTGATGCTACAACAAAACTTAAACTACCATGACAAGGCAATTCCAAGTACTACAGACCTTTAGGATGATTTAAAGGCAAAATCAACAAATAAAGCATTAGTACTATAAACAGTTAACTGAGATCCAAAACAATAAAATAAATCTCTTCACTGCCAAGGATGGAGCAGGATTAACTCAGGTCCTCCTCCAAGTGTGACTGGGGTGTCAAGAAGATATGAGCTCTTGGAAAATGAGCAGGAGACAATTTATAGTAAGAGAAGTTTATTCAAGTGCAATACTGGTTTGCTGGGTGGGCATTTAGTATTATGAATATATGGATAACAATGAGTGGGAAAGTACTTAAACAGGTTACACAACAGACAATAGCAATGAAAGAGGGAGGGAGACTTTGGAAATCATATTACCATAAGGGGCAGAAGCCAGAAACACACAACCTTTAAAACTGCAACAAAAAAAGGAGGGAGGGTTGAGGAAAAATTCAAACTGGAGCTCAGTTTCTGTGGTTAGAATTTCAGAAATGTTTAGCTTAACACCTCTATGTGGAGTAGGGCAGACTCAAAGAACAATGGAAAAAAAGAGTAGCAAGGTAAACAGAAAGGTACTGTAATGCAACTTTTAAGTAGGTATATACAGCTATAAAAAGTACTGAAGCACAAATCCTGGAGCAGAACTTACAATACTGCCAACACTGCAATCCGACCACAGACCAAGACCTTAGAACATGCAGAAATTTACCAATAACTCTGTAATAAATGACTAAATGAGGCTCGTATCTGGTGCTTAACAGAGTGCTAGCAAGTATGAAATAGTGAAATGATGTCTCATTCAGCATGTTGCACTCAGCACCTCTAACAAGCTTTAATTCAACCTGTTGACCATTTATAGGCAATCCCTCAGTCCACTGATTTTGATTCAAAAAATACTCAGGTCTTTCAGGGACTAATACATTCACAACACGGAGTTACTGAGTTCAATGGTATTGATCATGTTAATTTTGTTTTCCTCTCAGATAACATTTTGATTCTGAGGAGTGTTTTTTTCTGAATATTTCTTAATGGAATTGTCTTCTGAAACCATATCTTGAGTGCGCCGATTGTTTCAGTGAGAACATAATGATGTCCCACTCTCCCTGAAAAAAATGTTATGATTTCTTACAAATGGAATTTCCTGAACCACCTCTGTTCCTCCTCTTCTTTCAGCTTTGGAGAATGTGTTTACTACAGCCTGTAACTTGCCTGACAGCCATTCTGCTGCTCCTAAGAAAGTAGACAGATTGTATAAAGTTTCTGAATCATACAGTTATTAATTTTCCATTCCCAGATCAGACCTTGCATTGATTTCTTTGGTAAATCCTGATACTAATAAACATCTGGTAAATGTTAATCCCTCCCCCTCTGATAAGGATGGGGCCATTCGTAGATTTTGGAAAAAGTGTATACTTCTGCCACATTTATTTTTAGAATTCTTGACTGTCAAGCTCACTTGTTAAAATTTATGCTTGCATCATTTGAGGAACATTATAACCACCTTTCCCTCTTCTGTGGAAGAACCTTCTATGAAT
The DNA here is from genome assembly GCF_019279795.1 of Protopterus annectens. Lineage (NCBI taxonomy): Eukaryota > Metazoa > Chordata > Ceratodontiformes > Protopteridae > Protopterus > Protopterus annectens. The sequence continues at coordinate 241,569,517 of NC_056742.1, forward strand.
AATTGTATTGTTTCTGTGAATCAAGTGACTAAACACTCTTTGAAGTGTGTTTATGATTCAGCTGATGCCTCTACCAGACCAGCTGCTGCTGGAACTGTTATGGGAAGGTTTGCTTGGTTACATAATCAAAACCTGCCTGAGGATATTAAAGATGAATTTTAGAACTCTTCTTTAGATAGAGAGGTTGTTTTTAGACCATGTGCTACTGTGATCCTGACAAAGTGTGATGAAAGGGGTTGGGGGACTGATTCAGGAGATTACTCAGACTTTTAAGCCTTCCTTCTCCAAGTTTGTTAAAGGTCTAATTTACCACTTTATAAAAACCAAATAAGCAGACACAGCAAGCTTCTGGCAAGCAGACATTCAAAAACTAATGGAGGAGCCCTCAGAAACCAGGGCAGTCCAACAAGTCTGAATTTCCATCTCTAGAGTGATCCCCTTCCCATCCTGGTAAGCCTTTAAATTTTCCTCAAAATCTGTCATTCCATTTCTCTCTTTAGCAACAGATAATTCCAGACAAATGGGTTCTGAGAGTGATACACCACTAATAGAGATGACAGTGAGAATCTCTCCCTCCCTTTCAGGGAATTCCTTCTCATCCTCCAGAATAAACTTATTTTTTTCCTCCTGTTGTTCACGTGATGGAACCTGTCTCTTTCTCTGAAAGGGAATCATTTTATACAGCAATGTTTCTGGTACTATAGTAGACCAATCTTCGATCTTTCCTTTTTAAACCAGTTTATAAAAGTCCCAAAGTTCAAAATCCTCCCCCTTTATGACCTGTTATATTTGATCTGCCTTTAAGTTTCTTAGTAGCTCTAGATTTAAAGGATGCTTATCATCATGTTCCTAAAGCCTCAGATTTCAGATGTTTCTTAAAGTTTTCTGTATCTGGGTTACACTTTCAGTTGTCTATATTATCCTGTGGGTTATCCACTGCTCCAATGGTATTCACAAAGTCTCTAGCTTCAGTAATAGCATATTTCAGACTGCAAAGTGTTTGCATTTTTTTTATTTTGATGACTTGCTTATCTTTGTTGAATCTTTTTCAAAGTGTCTGGAGTCTTTTACTTGGTGAGAGACAGAGGCAGCATGCAGCCCCCCCACCAGACGCTCCCTTGAGGACTTCCATCTTGGGGGCCTCTGTCTGACCATGCTCACCCAGGCAGGAGCTCTCTGGACCCTGCAGCCCTATGCCAGATGCTCCTTTGAGGACTTCCATCATGGGGGGGGGCTCTGCCTGACCCTGGTCACATAGGCAGGAGCACTCTTGGCCCCACAGCCTTCTGCCAGGTGCTCCCTTGAGGATTTCCATACCAGAGGGGGGCATGATCCGGACCTTCTCACACAGGCGGGAGTGCTCACTGCCCAGCCACTTTCTTTCCCTGTCACCCTTTTGGACTTCCATCGGGGCACTCACCCCCTCTGAGCTTCCACTTCTACCCAAGCGGGAGGGCTCTTCCCCCTGGCTACATATCTCCTGAAGGCTGCTAAACCATGCCATATCCCTGTGCCCTTGGAGCCTCTCAGGGGGGGCCTCCCTCCGAACACACCTGGCCTCACGGCATTTCCATCAGCCGCTGAGGGGTAGGCCAGCTCTCATCGGGGCTTCCGTGTCCCCCTGCTTTCCAGTCCAGAGCCATTCGGGGGACTTTATGACATTTTGGGGATGCCGTCAGGCACTGGGTGAGGTCAAATGCCTTCCCCCTGCCTGGCAGGAGCTGCCCAGACCCTGCAACTGTCCACCAGATGCTCCCTTGAGGATTTCCATCATGAGAGACTCCGTCTGACCCCGCTCACCCAGGCAGGAGCACTCCAGACCCCACAGCCCTACACCAGCTGCTCCCTTGAGGACTTCCATCATGGGGGCCCCCCATTATGGAAGTCCTCAAGGGAGTGTCTGGCGGATGGCTGCGGAGTCCAAAGAGCTCCTGCCAGGCAGGGGGAAGGCATCCAACCTCACCCAGAACCCGAAGGTGTCCCCAAAATGTTGCAAAGTCCCCAGAATGGCTCTGGACCAGAAAGGAAGGGGACACAGAAGCCCCAATGAGAGCAGGCCTGCCCCTCGGTGGCCGAGGGGATTTCTGCAAAGCCTGCCAGGATCAGAGGGAGGTGCCCCTGAGAGGATCCGAGGGCATGGGGACACGGCACAGTTTGGCAGCCTTCAGGAGATATGTAGCCTGGGGGAAGAGCCCTCCCACCCGTCCCGGTGGAAGTCTGGAAGGGGGAGAGAGGTGAAGGCGGCCGGGCAGGGAGTGCTCCCACCTGGGTGAGAGGGTCTGGATCGTGACCCCCCCAGTTGGATGGAAGTCCTCAAGGGAGCATCTGGCAGAAGGCTGTGGTGCCAGGAGTGCTCTTGACTGGGTGACTGGGGTCAGGTTGAGCTGCCCATGATGGAAGTCCTCAAGGGAGGGTCTGGTGGATGGCTGCTGGGTCTGGAGAGCTCCTGCTTGGGTGAGAGTGGTCATGCGGAGGCTCCCAAGATGGAAGTCCTTAAGGGAGCATCTGGTGGGGGGCTGCATGCTGCCCCTGTGTGCAAGTTTGAAAGCCATGGCTGGAGAGCAAAGGGGAGAACCAGCACCGTGGAAGTCCAGATGAGGGTCTGTCTGAGGCCTCGTGGCCCAGCAGAGGTCCACAAGGCTGTGAAGGATCGGAGGGAGCCTCCCCTGACAGGCTCTAAGGGCACGGTGACACTTTGTGGTTTGGCAGCCTGCAGGGGATATGAGGGAGATGGGGACTACGGTGCTCTGGACCGGACAGCAGGGGGACATGGAAGCCCTGTTGAGAGTGGGCCTGCCCCTCAGCAGAGTTCTGCGAGGCTGGCCATAAGCGTAGGGAGGTCCCCCTGAGAGGCTCTGAGGGCATGGGGACACAGCATGGTTTGGCAGCCTTCAGGAGATATGTAGCCTGGAAGAAGAACCCTCTAGCCCAGGTAGAAGTGGAAGCCCAGGGGGGGTCCATCCTGATGGAAGTCTGGAAGGGGGACAGGGGCAGAAAGTGGCCGGGCAGGGAGCACTCCCACCTGGGTGAGAAGGTCTGGATCATGCCCCCCCTCCAGAAGTCCTTAAGGGAGCATCTGGCGGAAGGCTGCGGGGCCAGAAGTGCTCCTGCCTGTGTGAGCAGGGTCAGGTGGAGCCCCCCACAATGGAAGTCCTCAAGGGAGCATCTGTCATAGGGCTGCGGGGTCCAGCGAGTTCTTGCCTGGGTGAGCATAGTCAGGCAGAGGCCCCCAAGATGGAAGTCTTCAAGGGAGCATCTGGCGGGGGGCTACACATCGCTCCTGCTGTGAGGCCAGGAGTGCTCCTGCCTGGGTGAGCAAGGTCAGGCAAAGCCCCCCAGGATGGAAGTCCACAAGGGAGCATCTGGCATAGGGCTGTGAGGTCCAGAGAGCTCCTGCCTGCGTGAGCCTGGTCAGGCGGAGGTCCCCAAGATGGAAGTCCTCAAGGGAGCGGCTGGTGGGGGGGCTGCATGCTGCCCCTGCTGTGGGGTCAGGAGTGCTCCTGCCTGGGTAGGCGGGGTCAGGCAGAGCCCCCCACGATGGAAGTCCTCAAGGGAGTGGCTGGCATAGTGCCGTGGGGTCCGGAGGGCTCCTGCCTGCATGGTCAGGCAGAGGCCCTCATAATGGAAGTCATCAAGGGAACATCTGGTGGGGCGGGCTGCATGCCGCCCCTACTGCGGAGCCAGGAGTGCTCCTGCCTGGGTGAGCAGGGTCAGGTGGAGCCCCCCCACGATGGAAGTCCTCAAGGGAGCAGCTGGCATAGGGCCACAGGATCCGGAGTGCTCCTGCCTGGGTGAGCAGGGTCAGGCGGAACACCCCCACAACAGAAGTCCTCAAGGGAGCATCTGGCGAATGGTCCCAAGGGCTCCTGCCAGGTAGGGGGAAGGCGTGCGACCTCACCCAGAATGGCTCTGGACTGGAAAGGAGGGGGGATAAGGAAGCCTCACTGAGAGTGGGCCTACCCCTCTGTGACTGACAGGAGTTCTGCGAGGCCGGCCAGGATCAGAGGAAGCTCCCCTGAGAGGATCTGAGGGCATGGGGACATGGTACGGTTTGGCAGCCTTCAGGAGATATGAAGCATAGGGGAAGAGCCCTCCCATCCAGGTAGAAGGATAAGCCCAGAGGGGGGTCCATCTCGGTGGAAGTCTGGAAGGGGGAGAGAGGCGGAAGGTGGAAGGCAGCCGAGCAGGGAGCGCTCCTGCTTGTGTGAGAGGATCCAGATTGTGATCCCCCAGTGGGATGGAAGTCCTCAAGGGAGCATCTACTGGATGGCTGCAGGGTCAGGAGTGCTCCCAAATGTGTGAGCGGAGTCAGGTGGAGCCCCCATGATGGAAGTCCTCAAGGGAGCATCTGGCGGATGGATGCAGGGTCTGGAGAGCTCTTGCCTGTGTGAGCATGGTCATGCAGAAGCCCCTAAGATGGAATTCCTCAAGGGAGCATCTGCCGGGGGGCTGCACGCTGCCCCTGCATGTGAGTTTGAAAGCCCTGGGTGGAGGGCAAGGGGGAGAACTGGCACCATGGAAGTCCGGATGAAGGTGTGTCTGAAGCCTCACGGCTCAGCAGAGTTCCATGAGGCTGGGAAGGATCGGAGGGAGCTTCCCCTGAGAGGCTCTGAGGGCACAGTGACACTTTGTGGCTTGGAAGCCTGCAGGGAACATGTGGGAGATGGGGACTGTATGGTGCTCTAGACCAGAAAGCAGGGAGACACGGAAGCCCTGATGAGAGCTGGCCTGCCCCTTGGTGGCTGAGGGGAGTTCCGCAAGGCCAGCAGGGATCTGAGCGAGGTCCCCCTGAGAGGCTCTGAGGGCATGGGGACATGGCATGGTTTGGCAGCCTTCAGGAGATATGTAGCATGGGGGAAGAGCTCTCCCACCCAGATACGAAGGGGGGTCCGTCCCGATGGAAGTCCGGAAGGGGGACAGGGGAGGAAAGTGGCCAGGCCGAAAGCACTCCCACTTGGGTGTGAAGGTCCGAATCGTGCCCCCCCCTCTGGTATGGAAGTCCTTAAGGGAGTGTCTGGTGCAAGGCTGTGGGGCCAGGAGTGCTCCCAACTGTGTGAATGGGGTCAGGCGAAGCTGCCAAGACAGAAGTTCTCAAGGGAGCATCTGGCGGGGGGGCTGCACACTGTCCATGTGTGTGAGTTTGAAAGCCCTGGGTGGAATGCAAAGGGAAAAACCAGCACCGTGGAAGTCCGGATGAGGGTCTGTCTGAGGCCTCGTGGCCCAGCAGAGTTCCATGAGGCTGGGAAGGATTGGAGGGAGCTTCCCCTGAGAGGCTCCGAGGGCACGGTGACACTTTGCGGTTTAGCAGCCTGCAGGGCATATTCGGGAGACGGGGACCAAGGTGCTCTGGACCAGAAAGCAGGGGGACACGGAAGCCTTGATGAGAGCAGTCCTGCCCCTCGGCAGCAGAGGGGAGTTCCGCGAGGCTGGCCGGGATTGGAGGGAGGTCCCTTGAGAGGCTTCGAGGGCATAGGGACATGGCATGGTTTGGCAACCTTCAGGAGATATGTAGCATGGGGGAAGAACCCTCCTGCCTGGGTAGAAGTGGAAGCCCGGAGGGGGGTCTGTCCCGATGGAAGTCAGGAAGAGGAACGGGGTGGAAAGTGGATGGGCAGGGATTGCTCCCGCCTGGTTGAGAAGGTCTAGATCATGCCCCTGGTACAGAAGTCCTTAAGGGAGCATCTGGTGGGGGGGCTGCATGCCACCCCTGCTGCAGGGCCAGGAGTGCTCCTGCCTGTGTGAGCAGGGTCTGGCAGAGCCCCCCACAAGGGAAGTCCTCAAGGAAGCATCTGGTGTAGGGCTGCAGGGTCTGGAGAGCTCCTGCCTAGGTGAGCGGTGTCAGGTCGAGCCCCCCACGACAGAAGTCCTCAAGGGAGCATCTGGCATAGGGCTGCAGGGTCAGGAGCGCTCCTGCCTGTGTGAGAGTGGTCAGGTGCCCCCAAGATGGAAGTCCTCAAGGAAGCATCTGGCAGGGAGGCTGAACGCCGCCCCTGCTGCGGGTCCAGGAGTGCTCCTGCCTGGGTGAGAGGGGTCAGGTGGAGCCCCCCCATGATGGAAGTTCTCAAGAGAGTGTCTGGTGCATGGCTACTGAGTCTGGAGAGTTCCTGCCAGGAAAGGGGAAGGCGTCTGACCTCGCCCGGTACCCGATGGTATCCCCAAAATATCTCAAAGTCCCCAGAATGGCTCTGAACCAGAAAGGAGGAGGACACGAAAGCCCTAATAAGAGCAAGCCTGCCCCTCAGCGGCTAAGGGGAGTTTTGCCAGCTGGGTTCAGAGGGAGGACTCCTGAGAGGCTTCAAGGGCATGGGGACATGGTATGGCCTGCAGCCTTCAGGAGATATGTAGCACGGGGGAAGAGCCCTCCCTCCCAGGTAGAAGTGGAAGCCCGGTGGTGGGTCCGTCCAGATGGACATCCGGAAGAGGGACAGGGGTGGAAAGCAGCCGTTCTGCCCCCTTGCCAGATGCTCCCTTGAGGACTTCCATCTTGGGGGCCTCCGCCTGACCACTCTCACTCAGGCAGGAGCCCTCCAGACCCTGCAGCCCTATGCCAGACATTCCCTTGAGGACATCTGTCATGGGGGGGGCTCCACCTGTCACCGCTCATCTAGGCAGGAGCTCTCTGGACCCTGCAGCCCTATGCCAGATGCTCCCTTGAGGACTTCCCTTGTGGGGGCTCTGCCTGACCCCGCTCATACAGGCAGGAGCACTCCTGGCTCTGTAGCAGGGGTGGCATGCAGGACCCTCCTGCCTGGGTGCTAAGGTCTGGATCATGCTCCCTCTTCAGTATGGAAGTCCTCAGGGGAGTGTCTGGCAGAAGGCTGCAGGGCCAGGAGTGTTCCCGACTGGGTGAGTGGGGATGGGGGGAGCCCCCCACGATGGAAGTTTTCAAGGGAGCATCTGGCGAATGGCTGTGGGGTCCAGACAGCTCCTACCTGTGTGGGCATGGTCATGCGGAAGCCCCCAAGATGGAAGTCCTCAAATGCATGATTGGTGGGGGGGACTGCACGCCATCCCTATGTGCGAGTTTGAAAGACCTGGATGGAGGGCAAAGGGGAGAACTGGCACCATGGAAGTCCGGATGAGGGTCTGTCTGAGGCCTCACACCCTAGCAGAGTTCCACAAGGCTGGGAAGGATCGGAGAGATCTTCCCCTGAGTGGCTCTGAGAGCACCGTGACACTTTGTGGTTTGGCAGACTGCAGGAGATATGTGGGAGATGGGGACTGCGGTGCTCTGGACCAGAAAGCAGGGGGACACGGAAGCCCTGAAGAGCGGGCCTGCCCCTCGGCAGCAGAGGAAAGTTCCGCGAGGCCAGCCGGGATCGGAGGGAGGTCCCCTAAGAGGCTTTAAGGGCATGGGGACATGGCACAGTTTGGCAGCCTTAGGAGATATGTAGCCCAAGGAAGAGCCCATGTAGAAGTGGAAGCCCAGAGAGGGGGGGGGGTCCATCCCAATGGAAATCAGGAAAAGGGACAGGGGTGAAAAGCGGCCTGGCTGGGAGTGTTCCCTCCTGAGTGTGAAGGTTCAGATCGTGCCCCCCCCACAGGGGCCAAAAGTGCTACTGCCTGGGTGAGCATGGTCAGGCATAGGCCCCCAAGACAGAAGTCCTCAAGGGAGCATCTGACGGGTGGGCTACACACCACCCCTGGTGAGAGACCTCATTCACAGACTGTGATTTCAAGAGAACATCCAAAAGTTTTGTTTGGCTCCTCTCACAAGATTGTTTTCCTGGGGTGTCTCCTACAAACTTCCATTCAAAGAGGTTATTTTCCACAGGAAAAAGTAGATCTAGATCTAAATCGTTTCCTGTTTTTTTTTTTTTTGCACTCAATAAAAGCTCCAGCAATGGAATTTCTGAGGATACTAGGGTTAATGGCATCCACAATTCTCATGCTTACTCTAGCCAGACTTCACATGAGAAAGATTCAGTGGTACCTAAAATCTACATGGTCCCAGTATCAACATCTCCTGACATTTCTGTGCTGGAATGTGTAAAAATTGAACTAAGAGGGGCAGATCTCACCCTCTGTGCAGAATAGCCATGGTAGCTTTTGATATAGGTTTTCAGCACAATCTCACTCTACAAGCATCTTACATTCTGCCACAGTAAAACTTTGTGGCAGACAAGATGAGCAGTAACAGTATAGACCCTCACTGAATGGAAATTAAATTAAGCCAGGAGGTCTTCTAGGAGTTGACCCAGCTATGGGAAATACCTCAGATATACCTGTTTACTTCCATTCACAATAATCAACACGCAAATTTCTGTTCCAGGATTCCACTCAAACAGAGTTAGAAATTATATGTATTTTCATTTCTTTGGACAGGAATGTTTCTATATGCTTTTCTACCTTTCCACTGATATCTAAGATCATTCTGAAGATACAGAATGACTGTCCAAAGAAAATTATGGTGACTCCCTTCTAGCCCAAGCAACAGTGGTTCTTCTTTCTTTTGGAAATGGCCAAGGGCAATTACCACAACCTTTCTCACAGACAGGACCTACTCACAAAAGACAGGGGTTGTTTGCTACATGCCAGCTTGAAACAAGTTTAACTAGCTACCATGATGATAAAAGAGTTTTAACACCTTTTATGCATTTATTTTCTGAGTATGACTAGAATAGTTTATCAGTCGGCAAAGGGGATTTATGTAGTGCTGGCTGCATTGTTGAAACGTTGGGTCTCACTACTTCTTCAGAGTCCAAATGAACTCCTTCTGAAGGTGTAATGTATACTGAACGCAGTTCTGTTCCAATCGCAACTGTATCAGTTACTGAAACGGGCGGATCTAACGATGGAGTCATCTGTGTAGTTATCAAAAAAGGGTGTGGATGAAGTACACCAGAGCCAACAAGATTGGTCATAGGAGCTTGCACAGCATTTGAAGTATTACTTATATTATTTGTAGTTCTTTCATGTTGCGCCTTTGGCCAGGTGAATACAAAATTATCATTCGGTATACAGTACATCTTCAGAAGGGGTTAATTTGGACTCTGATAAACTATTCTCTAACCTCCCTCTTCCTTTTCAGCAGAACAGAAAACACTCCATAGAGGGAATAGACCATCGGCAGTAGAGCAAACGGAGGTTACAAACACAGGAGGAGACAGTGAACTCCATTACGAACATGTGGAAACAGGTGACTTGAATCTGATTTGGAACATTTCCTCAGTGACACTAACTTGTTTTGAGGAAAAAGTCTTAAATAAAGGTTTATCTTTTATTCCCGCACAAGCTGCGGATATATCAGATACATTAAATGAATTAAGAGTGTTCACTAGAAATATTATGCTAAAGTTGCTATATGGTGATTCATGTTTTTGTAATACTGGTCCTAGTTTTAGAAAATTGAGTAGCTTTGTTCCTTCCCAGCTTCCTGTGCTTGATATGTTTGTAAAATTATGTGAGAATGATATTTATTCTCTTTTAAATAACCCTAGAAGATGCAAGGGCTTTGTAAATTTAACTAAAATAGAGCAACAAGTTGTTGATTTAGAACATAGAGAAGACATCATTATCCACCCAGCTGATAAGGGCAGTTTAATTGTCATTATGGATCAAACTTATTACTTCAATAGTATGTTGAATATGTTATCTGATTTGAATGTATATAAGATGATTGATTATAACACAGTGTTGAGAATACAAGATGAGATTATTACTTTGTTGAGGGATTGTTTTATGAATAATTTACTTTCTAAGGAAATGCTTAGCTACTTTATTGTTGAACATCACAAGATGCCAAGTTTGAATGGACTACCGAAGGTCCATAAGAATCCCCTGAGCCCTCCTTTCTGACCCATTGTGGCTGGAGAAGGATGGGTAACCTAGCATCTTTCAATTTATTTTGATAAACAGTTGAAGCCTATATTGGCAACTTGTAGTTCTGTACTGGTAGATAGCAAACATTTCTTGCATGATTTTTATGAGTTTATTAGTAATGATAGAGAATACAAGCTGGGATATTTTGTCACTTTGGATGTGGCTTCACTCTTTACATGTATACCTAATACTGAACGGATAGGGATGGTGAAGCAGGTACTTCTTAAGAGACAGATATATGATGATAAATATATAGATTTCCTATGTCTATTGATGGCGATGGTGCTTGATTTCAATGTATTTACTTTTGATAATCATTATTATCTACAGGTTTCTGGTGTAGCTATGGGCACCTCGTGTGCCAATAGCTACACAAACCTGGTTATGGTAGCATGGGAAGAGGAAGTCATGGATAAGTTAGAATTACATAGAAGGCATGTTTTATTCTATCATCATTTTGTAGTTGACATCTTCTTATATTGGGAGGGTATTATTATTGAGTTGGAACAATATGTTCTTGATTTGAACTCAAGCACCACCTTCTTTAAGTTTTCACATAAGTTCTCTGATACATCAATTGAGTTTTTGGATATCAAATTGAATATGAGTGAAGGCAACACTATTCATATTGAATTGTATAGAAAAGACTGTTCTAGACCAACATATGTACACTGTACGAGCATGCACCCATGGCATATTTTTAAAAATACACTGAAGGGGCAGGGTCTGCAAATAAGTCACTTACATGATAGAAATGAAGATTTTGAAAGAGGACTTTTGAGGATGAAGACTGATTTTACCTCCAGGGGTTATAATGAGAGATAGATTGAAAGGGTTCATGAAACAGTTAGGCATTGCAGAAATACAAATGAGAGACCATATTTTTCATTGTATGAAAGGAATAATGATATGATAGTAAATAGAATGAGGAATGGAGATGAAAGTACCATATTTTTTGGGTTAACTTATTCTAGTGATGACAAGAAAATTAAGGATATTATTTTCAAACATTGGTCAGTACTATGTACAGACCAACAAATACAGAGACTTGTGGGTGCTAGACCGTGCTTTTGGTATAAAAATAAGAAATCATTAAAAGATAGATTGTGTTATCCCAAAGCAACTAGTCAACTAGATAGAGTGAGGCTTGAATATGGAATGAGAAGATGCAACAGGTGCTCTTTTTGTACCTGTATTGATAAATCTGGATTCTTTATACATCCTAGTAATGGTAAGTTTTCCCACTTACCTCTAGCTGATTGTAATTCAAATAATTTAGTATACTTGGCATTGTATAATGGATGCTGCTCATTTTATGTGGGCAAGACTAATAGACGCTTGCGTGAACGCATTCGAGATCACTTTTATTGTGCACGACGGGGCATGAATTATAGTGCGAGACATATGATAAATAGTGGCATGGAACACACTTTTAGGTTTCAAGTACTAGAATTAGTTCATGAAAATATTAGTAAGGGAGATCTCACAAACAAGACATATCAGGCAGAACTTAAATGGATTTTTATATTAAGAGCACAGCGTGACCCATGGCTGAATGATGGTGTATCAATACAACCTGCCCTAAGAGCCAAACTCCTGAGAAAGAAATGAAATGTATTTGCTTAATTAATTATACATATTTGAATGGCTTTAGGGCTGTATTTGAATATATATATATATATATATATATATATCTATATATATATATATATATATATATATATATATATATATATATATATATATATTTATATGAAGTCTTTTAGATATGAAGTTGTATATTTATCAGATCTTTTATCCTCTTACTTTTTCTATAATGCTGTACTATGATGTCACCATGGTATTTAATGTACTCAGATGCACTTTGAATTGATTGGTTGTTTATTGTTTTTAACTGATGAATTTTGAGCTGTATGTTAAATCCGATGAAGCTTACCATGAAAGCACTTATCTACACTTTATCTTGTCATTAAATTCAGTTTGTTTTTATCTATCTGCTGTGGACTACTTAGAATTTATGCTTGTTTGGAGATATGTTTTAAGATAAAGCAAGTAAATGAAACAGAATATCGAATATTATAAGGCTTTTTTAGTAAACAAATGCATGCTTGGAAGTTTTGTGTCTGGTTCTTATGTCTCTAGGAGACAATCTAATAAAGAGAAATGGCTTGGAGAAAATGTTTCTGAAAGCATTCAAGTATTTTCACTGCTAAGAGAGATATAAAGATAAGACAAAGGCAGACAGCACTTAGTAGAAACAGAAGTTGTACCATGAATCATAGCATGGATAACCTTTCATTTAGGTTATCTAAAGTGTGTGTGTGTGTGTGTGTGTGTGTGTGTGTGTGTGTGTGTGTGTGTGTGTGTGTGTGTGTATGTGTAACATTTGTTACTATTAGGAGGGCAAAACTTCAATATGTGAAAATGTAGATAGTTTTGTGTGTTATTATGATTATGTTGATAGGTTTTAGGGGGTACTGGGGTGTTTTTTGAGGACTTTCAATAGAACAAAAAGTTTTATAAGATGTGACATAGTCTTAAATGACGATAACAAGAAACAAATATATAAAAGATTAACCCGTCAAACAGTATATACATGTAACACAAAAGCTGGAACTAGACATTTAACAAAAAAGCTGTTATACATAAACGGTGGGAATAATAACTTTTCAAGTTCAAAATGTCTTTAAACATCAATGGTCAAAAAAGAAAGAGTAGTGAACTATATTAAAAATGTAGAATGCAAATAGTTATGCTACATGAGACACACTTGGAAAGAACTGAACATGTGAATTTGATAAAGAAAGGTTTTCAAGATGGTTATTCAGTGGAATACATGGGGCAAAGGAAAAGAGAAATACTTATATTAATTGCAAGAGGAGCTCTAATAGTGATAGAAGAGGATAAAAAAGATAATAATGCTAGATTTGTAGTACTAAGGGGCTACTGGCAAGGGAGGAGGATTACACTGGCATGTATTTATATTCCACCGAAACTGGATAATGGAGCCTAACAAAATTCTGGGAGAAATAATTTGCCTTCAGCAAAGAATATTGTTTATAGGTGGGGACTGGAATTTAATCTGCAACAGTGAAGATGTGTTTGGGGGGCCCAGAAGGGAAAATATAACACAAGAGGGTAAATTTTTGAAGACATTTATGAAAATATTGAGCACAGAAAATGTGAATTCGGTACTAGAAGTTCAGAGCGAATTTACATATTATTCCCCAAGATATAAAAATTGGGCTAGGCTAGACAGAATTTACATTTCACAGGAACATGTGCGTTTAACTGAAGGTCTCTATATGTACCCAGTAGCTATTTCAGATCATGCGCCATTAATAACTAAAATAAAAATGCAGGGTCATGAAATAAAAATGAGACACTGACACTTTCCCACATATCTGTTGAAAAGAGAGGAATTTAAGGAATGGATATTGGAAATTATTCAGGAGCTATTTAGAGAAGATAAAAATTTCTTCTGATACTATAGCTAGGGAGTAGGATAAAATTAAAGTGGAGTTTAAAACTAGGGTGGAAATAAAAGAAGGGGAGGTATGGTTAAGAAGTAACAAGAATTTGACTGGGAGAGGAAGACTGTAACAGTCAAGTGGGATAAACTGATTATTCCAGTAGAACAGGGCAAATTGGGATTACCCAGCTTGAAGGGGTATTTCAGAGCTACACCGTTAAGACTCATGTACATAGCACAAGCAGAAAACTATAAGTCAATGAGGAAAGGGATGATGATGAAACAGGATGGAAGCTCAAGAAAGAAGGAGAGACTGGGATTTTGGATGCAGGCCTTTAAGGAGAATAACAGTAGTCATACAGAATATTGTATCCATAAGGCAGCAGAAAGTATTCTAAGAACTAAACCAACACAGGAAAACTTGAAGAATTCCCTGTGTGATGCACTGCCAGACATGCTGGGTGGGCAGATTGGTCTGACAAGGTAAATGATTTTTCTGAGCTATGATACAGAATGAGAATTGCCTAGACATGGTAAGGCCTTGCTGTGTCTAATAATGGTGGCTGCCAATAAAGGAATTACTAGAAAATCAAAATCTAAACCATCTATACTGAAAGTAGTGAATATTGTAACAGAGATAAAATTACTGGAAATTAGATGTTTAGGAAAATGGTAGGAACAAACTACACAGGAAAAAAATGGGAATTGTGGGAACAGTACATGCAAGGAAGGAATGAGGTTTAAAAGGTGGCAGGACTTAAATGAGCTATGTAATGTTTGACTGAGAAAGACTGAGTAGATTATACGTGATGTATAATGCTTGCAATAGTCAAGTGGGATAAGCTGATTCTTCTAATAGAACAAGGCAAATTGGAATTACCAGATTTGAAGGGGGTATTCCAGAGTAACACAGTTAAGGTTCCTGTAAATAGCAGTGGCAGATAACTATAATACAAAGTGGAAAGGAATGATGATAAAATGGAAGGAAGCTCACGAAACAAGGAGAAACTGGGATTTTGGATGCAGACTTTTAAGGAAAATAACAATAATCATACAGATTATTATATTCATAAAATAGCAGAAAGTATGCTAAGTACTAAGCCAACACAGGAATGGAGATAGGAGATTCTGCTGATAGGGATGACTGCAATAAGGGATACAGACACTAATCAAGAGGGGGCTGGAATTTATTGGAGAAAACTGGCAAAGGAACCAAGGTATTGGGAGCAAATAACTAGAGAGGGAAAGGTAACAATAGGAAGATACCAAGTATTTATTTGGACTGCAGGTTAGACATGGCTTCCCTATTAAGGACTGATACTAGAGTATAGGCAAAGAGAAAGAAATAGGGGGGTCCTGAATGAAAGACCAGCACTGGTAGAGTTTTTAGTAGAATCTAGAACAAAAGCTGCTGTTAAGAAAGGAATGATTAGTAGAACATATAAAATATTTCATGATAATAAGAATTTATCAGAGGAGATGAGAAAGGATTGGGAAGAGAGGCTGGATAAGCAATTCACAAAGAAACAATGTGGGATATATGTATGTCTCCCCAATATGCAATAAAGTCTAGACGATTTAGGATCTTTGCTTGAAAGTGTTTACATAGGTATTTTTATACCCTAAGTAGATGCCAGATATTTTTTCCTCAGGTAGACAGCGAATGTTGGAGGTGTGATGGGGAAGAAAGAGGTAACTGGCAACAAATTTTCTGGGAGTATAATGAGTTGGTAGACTTGAAGATTCCCTGCAGACTGCTCTGTCAGAGATACTGGGTGAGCAAATTGGTTTTCCTAAGCAAATGATTTTTTGAACTATGATATGGAATTGTAATTGCCTAACAAAGTAAGGCCTTGCTAAGTCTAATTATGTTGGCTGCCAAAAAAGCAATTATTATAAAATGGAAATCAAAGTTTGAACCAACTGTACTAGAAGTAGCAAATATAGTAACTAAGATAAAACAACTGGAATTGGGATAATTAGAAAAGGGTAAGAGCAAATTGCACCGGAAAAAATGGGAATTGTGTGGACAATACATGCAGAGAAGGAACGAGCTTTAAAAGAAGGCAGGATTTGAATTAGCTATGTAATGTTTGACTGACAATGACTGGATAGATTATAAGTGATGTATAATGTTTGCAACTACAATTGTGTTAAAGTGGTTTGTCATGTATAATGTTTGCAACTGGAATTGTGTCAGGATGGTTTGATTTTATTTATATAAATGTAATATGTCATGTGAAAATTTAATAAAGATGTCTCTTGTTTAAAAAAAAAATAAACTATGCACACCAGTATTCTGTTAATTTTTATCTTGCTCCTAACCAAAGTCCTGCATTCACATATTTTTGATTATTCACAATAAAGAAATGAAGCACTGTTAATGTAAAGAGAAATTATTGTAAACTTGTATCTGGTTTCTTTTTTGATCTAGCCAATATTTATCCCATCCTATACTCTTACAAAAACTCTCTGATCTAGGCATTGACAATTCCTGTCTATGCTAGTTTTCTAGTTACCTCTCCAATAGACTCCAGGCAGTAAAATAGCTCACTGAAATGGTATCCTTTCTCTCTTTTGCGGTTGGGATCCCACAAGGATCTATAAAGGGACTTATCCTGCTTCAGCATCTTTGTTAATAACCTTGAAATAGCCAGTAAGAATGCTACCTTATTACAGTACTGACTGACTACCTCCCAGCTATTCCTAAACCCTAACAAAACAAAACTAATTCTCTTCCACTGCCAAACACCTCACATATAAAGAAAGTGCCCTTCATTATTACATCTTCCAACAATAATAAAATAGAACTTATCTCACAAAATAAACTACTTAGAGTTCACATAGATGAAGACCCAAAGTTTGACTTCCATATTCAATATACAGTGAAAAATGTGGGACCACTACATGCAGAGGAGGAACAATGTTTACAAAAAGGCAGGATCTGAATGAGCTATGCAATGGTTGACTGACAATGACTGAATGTATTAAAAGTGATGTATAATGTTTGCAACTACAATAGTGCTAGCTTTGTTTGTAAGGTATAATGTTTGCAACTAAGCTTGCGCTGCAATGATTTATTTTCATTTATATAAATGTAAGATTGTCTGTGTCACACATAATAATTTAATAAAGATGTTCCTTGTTAAAAAAAAAACATACAGTGAAAAAAACTACCAAAAACTAAGCACTTTCTATACGGTAAAACTCTATGTATCTAATACTACAAGATATCATATCACCACTACCTTCCTACTACCTACACTCATCTACTCGCAACAATACTGACAAACATCAAACTAACTCAACTAAACAAACTCAAGCAGTGTTATAATCAGATTGCAAAATTTGCAGCCAAACTCCACCATAGATTGCATCATTGTTTGGCCCTCAAACACATTCGGTGACTTTTACTACCTCACAAATTCACATACTGCCAACTCCATATTATCAACAATCTCATAAACAAACCAAATAACTGTCCCTCTCTAGCCAACCTTGTACAACCATAAAACCCCACCCAGAAGCTTGCTCTTTTTCAGACAGACCTATTCAGACATATATCAAAACCTAATAATGTCACAGGCTGTTCCCTCTACTCCCATCCAGTGCCAAAATCCTGAAACTCCATCTCCCCAACCTTAAGATAGTACTGCTCACTAAAGACATTCAAACTACAGCTAAAGTCTCACTTACTCAACTCCTGGCTCTGCAAATCCTGCAAATGTGCTGCACCAGACTAGCACACAACTCCTCTTTAGCTTCATCACTGTTTAACTTCCTGCATATAGGTTCATAGGTTCATAGGTGTGTACTAGGCTAATGGCCCTGGAGCTTTTACAAGCCTAGCCCATAGGATTGCTCTGGCATTGTGCCACACGACCTTAGTTCCCAGTGCCTCTGTTGAGTAGAGCCACTGGAGTGATCCCCGGGATGAATTTTCTACTTCCCATCAACTCATCAAGATTTTTCTTGAAGAGGGCCAGTGAGGTGCTCTATTTGACATGTACGGGAAGTCTATTCCATAGCATGGGCAGTCTCTGGGTTATGAACCTGTCCCTCCAGCACGTTCTGTTTATTGTGGTAATGAGGTTGAGGTTTCTTGAGCATGTGGTGTGGAGGGATAGGGATTTCTTTAGATGTAGCATTTCTAACAGAGTTGGGTCAGACATGGCTTTGTAAGTCAAGCAGAGATCGCCTCTAAGTAGACAATATGAGACAGAGAATAGTTGGAGTTTATTGAGTCTGTCCATATAGGACAAGTGTTTAAGGCCTAGGATCCTCTTTGTGAGGTACTTCTGTGGCCTCTCCAGTTGTTGCAGGGGTCTAGTGAGGTTCATGCGAAATGGGACACTGTACTCGATGATTGGCCTAATGAGGGAAGAGTAGAGGGAAACAATGACCTCTTTCTTCCTGGATGCATAACCCTTAGAAATGAGATGTGCCACATAGAAGGACTTTCTGACCACAGTGGCAATGTGGTGGTCAAAACAGAGGTTGCTGTCAACCTGTGTTCCCAGATCTCTTATAATGCCTTCTGCATTCAGTGGACTACCATTAGTGTGGTAATTCATGGGAACTGGGTTTTTCCCAAAGGGGATGATGACACATTTTTTGGCATTGAGCTTAAGCCATGGTTCTCTCACCAATCGTTGGTCTCAGTGAGGCCTTTCTGTGGGATGCCAACATCACTTGGGTAGTTAATAATACCTCCCAACTCGCAATCGTCTGCAAACTTTGTCAGCCAGATTCCCTTCGTGTTGGCCTGGACTTCAGAGAAGTAGATACCAAACAGGAGAGGACCCAGGACCAAACCCTGTGGAACTCCACTCGTGACTGGTCAGCAGTCTGACTTGGAGTCAGCTACTTTCACACTGTGGGTTCTATATGTGAGCCAGTTTGCAACCCATCTAGTGTTATAGGGATTGATGCCTAGCTTAGTGAATGTTTCTATGATTCCTGAGTGGGGAATGGTATCAAAGGCCTTGACCAGATCAAGGTAGGCTGTATGAACCACCTTGCCTTAATCCGCAGCTCTGGTAACTGACTCATAAAATCGACCAAGTTGAGCAGGCATTCTCTACCCTTCACAAAACCAAACTGTGTGGGATCCAGAGTTCGGAGATTCCCTATTTATTGATATTGTATGTTTATTAGGTCCATGATGATGTGTTCCATAGCTTGGTATATCAGACTCATCAGGCTAATGGGGCAATAATTCCCGGGGTCTGTAGTCACTCCTCCTTTGTGAAGAGGGATGACTGTAGCAGTGCACCATTCAGTAGGGATAAAACCTGAGGTGAGGCTGTGATTGAATGGGGCACACAGGTGAGGTGCCAAATTCACTCTGTAGTTCATGTAGAACACAGTCAGGGATATTGTCAGGTCCTATGGAAGCTGTATTCTTGGCCTTGGACAGTGCTGTTTTAACCTGTGCAGCAGTAATACTGGGTGCCTGACAATCTACTGGTATTGTGATTGGTCCTTGGGGGGGGCAGGGGTAAAGTTGGCACTGAATCTGGTGGCCAGTATATTGGCAATACCTGTTGGCTCGGTATAGGAGGTACTATTGTGCAGTAGCTCAGAGCAAATCTGGGTATTGCCTTGGAGATTCTTTACATAAATAGAAGGCCTTGTGGTTGTCTTTACTATCTGCTGCAATTCTGTTTTCATAGCTAGCTTTGGAGGATTTGATGAGGGATCTCAACTTTTTGTTGAGGCTGATAAGGGAGTTTTTCCAGTCTTGGGACATCACCTTATTCTGCATCGGTTTCCTCCTTCTGTTGTCGAGTTTTTTTATAGCAGAGGACCACCAGATTGGCTTCCCTTTTTTGGAGGAGAGTGTCTTGGTTCTATTGGGTATGGCGAGATCCATGCATTTGTGTACATGTTCATACAGTGCATTGGTGTATGATTTGGTGGTCATGCAACTATTCTCCATTTGCATGGGTGCTGTAAAGTTAGCCACATCTGTTTTTAGGAGGCCAAAGTTAGCTTTGGAAAAGTTTTTCATGGTGGTTACCTTTGCGGGGGGAGATGTGGATTTCCAAGGTGATTAGTTTGTGGTCGGATCTAACTAGGGAGGAGTTGACTATTGGTGTAGAGCAACAGTCACCCATGTTAGTAATGACCAGGTCAAGAATGTTTCTACTTCTAGTGGGGGTAAGAACGAGCTGGTCCAGGGCATTGGAATTAATGATTTCCAGGAAATGTTGGTCAAGTGCATTGGTACATGAGTAGTTTTCCCAGTTAATGGAGGGGTAGTTGATGTCCCCCAGTATGAGAGTGTTAGGTTGGATCTTAATATTCTCCAGGGTGCTTAGGAACGTGGAGTATGAGTCTTGGGACATGGTTGGGAACCTATAGCAGGCTATGACCTGAATTGCTGTCTTACCCAATTTTAGCTGCACCTGAAATATCTCTGATTTGTTATGTTGGGCTACCAGTCTGGAAGTGTGCAGATCCTTTATGAATATGGAAACATTACCGCCTTTGGAGCTTCAGTCCAAGTTCTGGGGCTGAAAGGTGTGGAATGAGTTATAGCCTGGTAGTGCAGGGGTGCTTTCTGCTGCCTTGAACCAGGTCTCTGTTACAGCACAAATGTCGATGTTCTCCATTTTAAGGAGTACTTTGAGCGAGTCCATTTTGAGATTTAGACTTCTAGCGTTGAGGAGCATGACCCTCAGATTGCATTTATTTGTAGCTGTTAATGGTGGTAATTTGGTCTTTGGGAACACCACCTAAAGGCACTGTAGGGATGGCAAGAACCTTGGTCAGTATCTGGAAGCCCAGAGGTGACAGATGCAGGCCATCTGTGGCAAAGCATCGAGGTCTGTCACTCATGTCATCCCAGGCAGACAGATACTGGATCCCCTTAGAATGACACCAGAAACTTAGCCAACTGTTGAAATCAATAATTTTCTGCTTGTACTGTGGTATCATTCTGGGTGATGGCAGGCTGCTGCTCAGGGCTAGGGTCATAACTGCCTGGGATAAATAATCCAAGAGCTCCTTCATGTCTCTTTTCATGTAGTCCAGGGAGGTAGGTCTCAGGTCATTCACACCCACATGTACAATGACAGAGTCATATTTGTACCTGTTATTGAGGAACCTGAGTGTGTGCGTTATGTGGTGGATCCTGGCACCTGACAGGCAGCTGAATGTTACTTTCTCCTTAATCAACCTAGTGAGTGGGACATCAATGTGCCTCACTATCAAGTCACCTATGATTAGTGTGTTGGGCATGCTGTTTTGCCTTAGGGGCTTTGGTTTATTGGCACACTGTTTAGGAGAGTTATGTGCCTCATGATTAGTGTTGTGTTGTGGTGGTGGAGTGCGCTCGTGCCTTGGAGGTCTCTGCTGTTTGGGTAGATTTTTATTGAGAACCTGTGTGTGGTTTGTGTTTTTATGTGAAGGCAGTGCTGGTATGTGTTCTGGGGGGCTATGTGTTCCATATGGTGTGGAGCAAGTGTTGACCTTCTCCTCTTGACCAGCTTCAAGTCTTGGCTGGAGAATGTGTGGCTTCCAATTTGTATATATAAGTGCATCTCTCGCAAGTCTGAGTGTTGGGAGGTAAGAGGAGAGGGTTGTTGGTGTACATGAGGCAGTTGCTACATTGCCTCAAGATGCCCAAGTTTAACAGGCTACTAGGACAAAGCACAGGGAACTAACCTTTAGACATGCCTGGAAGGGGGGGCATTAATAATAAGTACTGGAGCTGTTTCCTTGTAGAACGTTTAGTGCTGGTAGCACTTTTGTATGCTACAATAATTGCTACAAGAAGTCTGGTAAAGTGCTAGACTAATAAGCTAGTAAAGGTGCAGGAGAGGAGAGAACTAGCAGATCTAAGGGAAAAAATTGAAGCGCATACTTTGGCACTGCTCAGAAGCTTACAGACAGTCCTGGATACAGCAAATCTGTATCTGGACTAGACTAGTTACAGGAAAGGTGGGAAACAAGTGTAAATGTGTGCTTTTAAACCAGAAAGTTGAAAGAGATGGAAAAATTGCCCAAACGGCCAACAAACTACAATTTCTGGGCCAGAAACCACTCCTCTTGTAGCTACCTAGTGCTTACCACTCCCATTGACAAGCTAGAAGGCTTCCCTCCAACACAAAAAGGCTTGGGAGCTCAGAAGCTTACAAACAGTCCTGGATACAGCAAATCTGTATCTGGACATCAGAATAGCTGGTCAAGAGGAGAAGGTCAACACTTGCACCACACCACATTGAACACATAGCCCTCCAGAACACATACCAGCACTGCCTTCACATAAAAACACAAACCACACACAGGCTCTCAACTAGTTACAGGAAAGGTGAGAAACAAGCACAAATGCGGGCTTTTAAACCAAAACGTTAAAAGAGACAGAAAAAATTGCTGATCCTGATCTTACCTGTACTGTACCCCTCTGTCTCTTTTCCCCTTTTGTTATACTCCTGCATTCTCACCTACCCTTGTCTTTTATTTCTCAACCCTAGTTCTCACCACTATATCTCTTGTAAGACATATTGATTTCTGTTAAAAATAGCAACAATATGGATGTCTGTAACTTTATCAAATTTGAACTGCAGTTCTTTCTCTTTTGAAAAATATTGTAAAAACTATTGCATATTATTGCTTTTCAAATGTTAGTGTCACTCTGTCTATTACTGTTGTTTGTACGCTGGAGCTTTTCTCTCTGGGCTTCCATTCAAAATAGGTCCTGAGCCCAGTCAGACTTTCTTTGTAAAGAAAAGCAATAAATAAATAAATTAAGAAATACATAAATAAGTAAAATTATTTTTATTCTGACACAATTGGTCAGCAGTTAGCATTGCTACCTCACTGACAGCACTAGATAATGGGCCTGGAGCAGAAAATAGTGAGGGGCTTATTTATTTGATGTGGAAGTACCACAGGATTTCAGACGTGGACCTGGAGCTGCAGCTCAACCAGCCCCTTTGTTAATTAGGCCTTACTCATTGTACATGGTACACTGTTTTTATTACTGGCTTGGGTGCTTTCTCCATGTAGTCTGCTTGCCTTCCTTGTGTCTACATGAGTTTTTGCCAGGGACCCTGGTTTCCTCCCACATCTCAAAGACATGAGGTAGGTGAACTGTCAATATTCACATTGTCCATGTAAATGTGAGTGGACTCTGTACTGAATCCTCTGAGGGACTGGCATTCTGTTTAAGATTTGTTCCTGCCTTAACACCAGTTGATTACTGGACAAGGATCCAGCTCTACCTCAAAACTGAATTGAATAAAGTGGTATTTAAAAAAAGCATGTTATGTTTTATGTTCTAAAACATCTTCCCTTTCATTCATGAGTTTTAGGATTTCTAGACTAAGAAGAGTTTCCTTTTAAATTCAACTACACCCTTGAGAAAGGGAACAAGGATATTAAGAACCTCAATAAATTTAATAGTAGCTAATTTGGTTCTCTATTAAATCAGCGAACAAAAAGATGCCCAATGCTGAGAGTAAGAATCCTCTGAGGGACTGGCATTCTGTTTAAGATTTGTTCCTGCCTTAACACCAGTTGATTACTGGACAAGGATCCAGCTCTACCTCAAAACTGAATTGAATAAAGTGGTATTTAAAAAAAGCGTGTTATGTTTTATGTTCTAAAACATCTTCCCTTTCATTCATGAGTTTTAGGATTTCTAGACTAAGAAGAGTTTCCTTTTAAATTCAACTACACCCTTGAGAAAGGGAACAAGGATATTAAGAACCTCAATAAATTTAATAGTAGCTAATTTGGTTCTCTATTAAATCAGCAAACAAAAAGATGCCCAATGCTGAGAGTAAGAACACTTTAATTCCAAAAAACAGATAAAAACAAATAAAAACAGGTAAGTGCTTTCACGATTGCTCGCTTCTTCAGACCTTAACAAACAGTATGAAAAAACAGGCCTTTAAATACAAAAAAACTTCCAGTTAATTAAACCAATTAAATTGTTGGGTGTTAACACTTATCAGTGAACTAAACCTCTCTTCTTTAGGAGAGGCTTTAAAGCAACATCACTATTCAAACCAGGTGGCACATATGCTTTAAAGTTGACAATCCATTTTAACTCAGCAAGTTCAGTCTCATTACTCAAATCCCCTTCCCTTAAGCTTTCATTTAATTTCTGTAGTACCAAGAACTTAAAGCTGTGACTCATACCAGCTTCAGATACATGTTTTGCTAATGCATTTGTTAATTTATTATTTCGTATATCACTCTGATGCTGTAGAATCCTATCCTTAAGCATGCAATTTGTCTTCCTTATATAATATGAATCACATACATTACACTTAGCCATATAGACCAAATTTTTCATACAACAGTCTGCATAAAAGGACAGATTCATAGGTTCCATACTTAATGGATGCATAATCAAGTGTGTAGACCATATATAACTACATGCCTTGCAAGACCGGCATGCATGAGTGCCCTTACGCTGGGAGGTGAGGTGCCTATATATGGTTCAGTGTGTTTATAACAGAGTCGCTGTTTTAAGTTCTTGGTATTTTTAAAGCAAAATTTAGGAACTGGTTCTATATGTTCACTGATAGAGGGATCAGTCAACAGGATGGACCAATTTTAATTTATGACTTTACACACTTTATTAACCTCTGCTGAATAGGTCAAACAGACCATATTTACACCCTTGGTGCTGTTAGCCTCTGTGTCCCTCACTATACTTGAGGAGCTGTCAGAGAAGTAAGGTTTTACTTTAACAGCAGCCGATGTATTCAGTTCTCTAATTTCCTTATCTGTCTCACTGCCCTTATAGCCCATCTTCAATAGATCCGCAGCACTGTTAAAGCTTACTCTAAAGAGTCAGCATTAGTATGCAATCTCATGCACCCAAGAACCTGATTTTTAACCACATTCCTAGTAACGTGGGATGAATGCATACTAGAACGATGTAAGATGTTATTTTTCCTGCATGGTTTCCTATACATTTTAGTGGACATGTTACCTAACATATCTTTGCTCACAGTAATGTCTAAAAATCAATAATGTCAACAGAGTAGTATAGAGAAAAAGACAAATAATTAGTTGAAGTCTCTAACATGTCCACAAAGGCTTGAACCTCATCCATAGTACCATCTCAGATAAAAAGATGTCATCCACAAATCGCTTATAAAATATGACGTGTTTTATATAGATCTTTGCTGAAGACACATTCTAGCTCCCAATTGGCTAAAACTAATTTTGCATACGTGCTGGCACACGCTGTGCCCATTGCTACCCCTACAACTTGTAGAAAGTATTCAGACTCAAAGAGAAACAAATTATTCTCTAAGATCAGATCTAGCAGGGCACAGATCATGCTAATCTTAGAGTTAGAGAAGCCTCCTTCTTTAATCAAGAATCGCCTAACCCGCTCAATCCCATCCTCATTGGGTATCACAGTAAACAGTGATTTCACATCTAGAGTAACAAACAGCATTCTTTTGATGTCATTACTAGATCTACCCCTAGCCCAGTTGTATAAATGCTCTAGAAACTGTTTACTATCTCTCAAAACTGTATCAACTTTGTCCAATACACCTCTCAGTTGTTTGTTGACATATATCAACATTGGCTCAGTGAGCCATCACCTTCCTGAAACTATGGGGTGATAGGGAGGATCCTTGGTGTCTTTGTGCACTTTCGGCAATCCATAGACGTGTGGTATAGTGGGGTGCTCGACAGAAAAATAAGTGTAGAGAGAATAGTCTATCTGCTCTGTCATTAGTAAGTCATACAAAAAGAAATTCAGCCTGTTAATTATACCATTAACTTGAAATTTCTGCAATAACACATACACTGTATTGTCATACAACATATCATGCATTTTGTCCAGATAGACAGACTTATCCAACACTACAACTCCACCTCCTTTTCTGGCTGGTCTAATAACTAGGTGCTCTGCTCTAACCAATTGACTCAGTGCCTCATGCTCATTAGGTGTTAGATTAAAAAACCTTTTATTATTTTTGTCATTAAAGGACCTTTTCAGCATTGGGCAACTTTTTGTTTGCTGATCTTTGTTTTTGGATATACTAGATTCCACTACGTTCTTTTGCTGCAGTTATTAAATCAGCGAATGCTTAAAATAGTGAACACTGTTTAATCGAACCTTTTTAATCGAAATGACTAAATCCTGAACGCACGGAACGGCAATTTTTTTCCCAGGGGAAAAAAAAAATCACTGGGCCATTTTCAGGACTTTGCCACTTCCTCCACTCTGGTGCGATCTCAGAGTTGGTATATTTAAGTAAGGGGGTGTGAGTGGATGTGCCCCCCACTTTATTTTGTGTTTTTTTTTTTTTTTTTTTTTTTTTTTTTTTTATGAAGCAGTGTTTTTTTTCCCTGGGAAAAAAATCACTGTTCCGTTTGTTCGGCATTTTGCCATTTCGATATTTTAGGGTCGATTATACAGCGTTTGCTATTTTAAGCATTTGCTGTTATAATATAGACCCACTAATTAACTACTTGAAATATAGGGCATTGCATTCATCCAAATCACCATGTTAATTTAACAAAGAACCTAGTTAAATGACAGCAATACTGATATAACAAGTTGTAAATAAGTATACTATCTTGAAGTCATGAGCTTCTACTGTCTCCTTTTCTATCAAGTGGATCTCTGAATAAATTGCTTAACAAGACCAAAATTCTCATCTCAGACCTGAAGCAGGTGACTATGTTTACTGGATATTTACCTGTTAAAAATAATTGAACAAATAAAATTAAAAGTTGTATTGCAGGGAGAAAAAACAAGAGGTCACACAATGGTTTAAGGATGTGAATGGTAATCTTGCGCTTGAAACCTATGCTTACATTTCCAAGCAAAAATCCATGAATACAGCAGCACGGCTTCAGCTAGATAAAACTTCTTAATATTGACAAAAAACACACAGAGAGAAAAAAACAAAGTAGGTCAGTAAGCGCTTTCACATGGCTCCACCATGCTTCCTCAGACTGTCATAACATCACCCACATTGATCATCTATTTAAAGTAAGAGCCTTCTACGGGTTCTACTAATTATTAAATCAATTGTCATAGCAACAACTATCAATTAGTGTCCACATCCTTCACTTACAGCCTAAATAAAAAGCTGAATACTTAAAACTAAAAACATTATAAATAATTATACAATCACACTATAAAACACTTGTTATATGTATATAACTTACTTAATACTATTTTAAATATGCAATCTATGTTAAAAATTATATAAAAATATATAAAATATATATGTATTTCCTTTTAATATATAAGTAATCAACAAAAAAAATAGTGTATCAGCTTCCTATCTTTAAGAAAAGGTTTCAAATTAATAGAATCATTCAACCCAAAACTTTTATCGGCTTGTAGCCGTATTATCCATTTTTGTTCAGCTTTTTTGGTAGTATTCTTGATGTCTCTCATCCTTGTATCTGGATGTATAACTTGCATCACAGTAAACTGAAAGGTATGTTTCTTTCCTGCCTGTATAGTATGTTTGGCCAGTGCACTTCTTGTATCTTCTATTTGTGTATAGTACAAGTGCTCTCTAATTCTGTCTTTTAACTGTCGATGAGTTTTCCCTACATAAAACTTAGGGCACTGTGTGCAACGGGCCAGATAAACATTACTTGTACAACTGGCAAAGCATGAGAACTTAAATTCTCTCAATGTCACAGGATGAACAAAAACTTTGTTTTCATGGATATAGCTGCAATAATTACACCTACTGCAACTATATGTACCTGTTCTACTCTGCCTAACCTTTTCCATTGGTGTTCCTGTTTTGTCACATAAACGTCTCTTATGTGATCACATATTCTTATATGTAACTGTAGGTTTTTCACCTATCACATCCTTCACCTTCTCATTAATAGTCAAAATATGCCAATTTCTATATAGAACATCCATAATTGCTTTATTGTCTGAGGTGTAGGGAATACATAGCCTACATTTATTATGATCAAAATTTCAGACGTTTATGTCTGCCCTAAGTTTTATGTAGGGAAAACTAATCGACAGTTAAAAGACAGAATTAGAGAGCACTTGTACTATACACAAATAGAAGATAGAAGAAGTGCACTGGCCAAACACACTATATAAGGCAGGAAAGAAACATTCCTTTCAGTTTACTGTCATTAAAGTTATACATCCAGATACAAGGATGTGAGACATCAAGAATACGACCGAAAAAGTTGAACAAAAATGGATAATACGGCTACAAGCCAATAAAAGTTTTGGGCTGAATTATTCTATTAATTTGAAACCTTTTCTTAAAGATAGGAAGCTGATACACTAATTTTTTGTTGATTACTTATATAGTAAAAGGAATACATATATTTTTTATATATTTTTATATAATTTTTAACATAGATTGCATATTTAAAATAAATTAAGTAAGTTATATACATATAAAAAGTGTTTTATAGTGTGATTGTATAATTATTTATAATGTTTTTAGTTTTAAGCATTCAGCTTTTTATTTAGGCTGTAAGTGAAGGATGTGGACACTAATTGATAGAAGTTGTTGCTATGACAATTGATTTAATAATTAGTAGAACCTATAGAAGGCTATTACTTTAAATAGATGATCAATGTGGGTGATGTTATGACAGTCTGAGGAAGCATGGTGGATCCATGTGAAAGCGTTTACTGACCTACTTTGTTTTTTTCTCTCTGTGTGTTCTTTGTCAATATTAAAGTTTTATCTAACTGAAGCCGTGCTGCTGTATTTGTGGATTTTTGCTTAGATTTTTATAGACTGACACGAAGAGGCTTTATTCCTGACAGTGACATCTTTTTCTTATCTATGCTTACATTTGTTCGATTCTGATGCTTATGAAGAAGTTTCATTTTCTAGTGCAACCAAAGTGTGCTAAGAAATAAACATGCCCTTAATCTAACCATGTTGGTTAATGAGTTTCCCCTGATACAGTAACTTCAAATTGTTTAATTTTCACAAGCAGTAAATATTTTATCTCCTTTCTTTTAGCTGTAGTCAGACATTCACACTAGCAATGTGTAATGTCAGATAACTGGTAAATCCTTTGTAAGTTGCATCAAATCAAACACTGAATACACCTGCTATTAGGTCTCTTTTTCAACTACTGATGTATTTCTGTTTAATAGAGAACAATCAAACAAACAACCCATACTTCAAATTAAATGTCTAACTTTAGCATACACTTACTTATTTATTAATTTATTTTTTTATCGATTGCTATTTGTTTACTGGCAAAGTCCAACTGAGCAGTGCCCTTTTTCAGCGGAGGCCTGGGGAGAAAAGCTGCATTATACAGACATCACGAATGTTATTTGCATTGTTTCATCATTTAAAGTCACTTTCATTCATAAGTTCCATTACTGAGATATTCATGAGCTCCATTATTCAGATATCCTTGGCATTGGTTACATCATTTAAAAAACAGTTTCAATTAAAAATAACAATTACATGGGTTGTATATTAATACTTTTTTAAAGCTAAAGAGTTAGAGCAGCCCCAAGTAAGATAAAGGAGATGAAATAAGAAGATAGAGGAGGGTGTAGTTGTGATAACAGTGCATTATGTTTTGTGCAGAAGAGAGTTATGGCACAAATTTATAGCTGTATTACTACCCGTTTAACCAGGGGTGATGTAGGTGCAGAGCCATTTAACTATCAGGTGTTGCTTCAGTTGACATTTAAAGTCTTTCAGGTTGCAGACTATTCTTAAGTGGAGTGGGGTGGTATTCTGGCTATTAGTAACTCAGTGTGAAAACACGGAGTATCCTACATTGTTGTAAGGTTTATTAATGGAGAGTAATGATTTGTTGGTGGAGCACAGAGGTCTCTTAGTAGTGCAAAGCTGAATGATGGAGTGAAGAGATGGACATTTTTCATAGTAGTGCAGTAGTTTGAAGGTTATAATTAATTGGAAGTACAATAGAGAATTATTTAGTTTGAACCATTTTAGTTGCTTTAGAGAGAGAGGTAGTTATGTGATCTATATTGTTGGTTGGTTGCAAATTTGGCTACTTTATTGTAGCATTGTTGTAGTTTGGTTCATAGAGAGCAGATGAGGTTGGTTAGGATAGCAGAGGCATATAATAGGGAAAGGAATAAAAAAGAAGTGGCTATGTTTTGTCTAACAGAGTCAGTAAGGTAGTGTCTTACTCTATAGAGGCAGCCTAGCTTTTGTGTGCCTTCTTTATGGTTTGCTGAAGTTGAAGGTCAAATTTCAGATGGTCATCTATAATCACACCACGTAGTTTGGTGTGGGATACCAGTTCTAGATTGCTCTTGTTGGATGCCAGTATAGTAAAGGCATTTTTTTGGGAGGGGAGAGAATGGAAGTGAACATTAATAGTTTTTTTTTTATTCCAGAGGAGTTGTGAGTTGTTGAGCCAAGCTTCTATGGAGAAGAAGGATTCCTGGGTGAGTATTTGTAGCATAGGTAGTGTCCTAGCAGCACATATTAGAGTGGAGTCATCAACGTATTGTACTATGGTGGCCCCTTTGGCTGCTGTGTTTAGGTCATTGACAAATAAGTTAAACAGTAGTGGCCCTAGGATGGAGCCTTGTGGAAATCTGATGGATGTAGGAAGGCAAAAGGAGAAGCCTTTCTGCCATTTCACTGTTTGGGACCTATTAGTGAGGTAACTAAGAAACCGGTTTAGTGAGGAGGGTGATAGTCTGTAGGAAGAGAGTTTAGTTAGGAAATGATGATGATTGACTGTGTCAAATGTCTTGGATAGATACAGAAATAGGGCTGAGGTTAGGAGAGCTGAATTTCTATTGTAGTTTATTATATCTGTGAGCCTTAGAAGAGCAGTGGTTGTACTATACGTAGGTCTCTAACCATGCTGTGAAGGATGGAGGAGGTTATGAGAAGTGACATATGTAGTAAGTTGAGAGTGAATACATCTTTTCGCGATTTTGGATAAGGATGACAGAAAGGTACCTGGTCTATAGTTTAAGGGCCACCTCTTTGATTGAGTATTTTACAGGATTTTTTTCCATAAGGTGGGACATATTTTACTTGAAAAGAACAGTTTATTAGAATTAAGACAGCATATGCAAGGCTATCTGCAGTGAGCTTGAGTATTCAGATGAAAGTTGGTCGGGGCAGTGGTTGCTGTCTTAAGGCTGTATAGGTGTTGTTTAATTGTAGATGTTGGCACTGGAGTGAGTGCAAAGGTCTAGTGTGTCTTCAGTGATTGGAGTGGAATGTCTGGATATATAGTATGTACAAAACTACAGTTTTACTAATAGAGCTCTAGATCTGCCTCTGAAGCATTATGCCTTAGACTTTTCCATAGTCAGTATCTTCATTAGGGCTCCTCATAGATGTCACTTTTGTTGGATGGGCTTCCATCTCCAATGAAGGTTGAGTGAAGGCAGAGATAGTGTCCAAACTGCTGTGCGCAAAAAGAAGGGTGATGGATACAGATTATATCCACCTGCTGATTCACTCCCCCCTTGACACTTGGACATCCAGCACGTGCTTTCATATATACAGCATGCAGTACTCCTTCCTAACAAGTGTTAATTGTCCATAACTCTCTTCCAGCCTTCAGTTGGAACTCACTGCACAAAAGATAAAAGTGGCACTATTTCCACTGCGACAAGACAAATGACATTGCTTCTCCATATACTCCCAACACATTGGGTCATCTGGCACACGTCATAACTTGAAGTCTTGTCTCTGACACTGCAGAAAGAAATGCCATTTTTGTTTCAACAGGCCAGTGCACATAACTATATCTACAAGTTGTACTTACCGGTAAATGTTTGGCAAACCGTTTATTGGATAACACGATGCAGAGCTAAAAATCTGGGCTATCTAGAAGGTATTGATAAGCAATGTTCCTTTATTGCATTTATTTTCAAGTAACTTGCATGTAATTCATTTACAAACAAAAATAGCCATAACAGTATTTATTTTTAAAGTACCTTGCTTATGATTAATCATATACAAATAAAAATGTATAACACTGATTGATTAAAACTAAATTCAGGTAAAAGCACAATACAGTTTTAAAATATTAACAAACAGGAAATCAAACTGAACCCTTTCAAAAAAATCAAAATTCTAAAGTTTGTGTACAGACCCCTGCCTGCCAGATGGTAGGGACTCTCCAAATAAGTGGAACCCAAGGAAGCTACTAAATGCAAATTCATTCTCAAGTACATGAATCTGTGATAGTAGCTGGTTCCAGGGGACCAGAATAAGACAGGAAAGTAAACTCCCACCAGCTGTCTCCAACACAGTCCGTAAAACAGCCAACAACCCATTCCCTGACAGCCTGAGCTGGACTGCTTCTATCACTTTGTAAGTGATTCAATATGTAAATGAAGTAAGGAAAAAGGAAACTATTGCTCAGATAGCACAGCATGAGGAAGCCCGTGACACATGTACAGCATTTTCCATAGGGTAGTTATCCAACTATAGACAACTGTACAGATCCTCTGAACTTATCACCTTCTGTAAAAGTAAACATCTAAATCAAGATAACACATCAGTCTTGTGATATGCAAGCCTGATCCTGATGAGAAAAATGCAACCGAATTGTTGAAAGTTGAAATTGTCTAAATTGTATAAACACTGAAAGAATGGCCATCTTTAAAGAATAGGCAACTATGCAATGTTGCTTGCAACCTCCCATAATTATGATAATAAAGCACAAATGATATGTCTTAACTTCAAAAATGTTGCTGATCTTTCAGGTGTTGTTTATAAAAACATTATTAAATTAATAATATCCTAATGATGATTAAACTTATAACTTGGTTTATAGGTTTATCATCGTTAGGATGTTACTAACATGTAAGTCCACTAGGTGGTGCTTATATATTTCTAAATAATACCAAAAAGGCTTACAACATTTTTGAAGTCCTTAACATTATATCTCATAAGTGTTTTATAATCATAATTATGTGATGCTGCAAGCACCACTGCTATTTCTTTTAGATCGCTGTAAGTAAATGTTTTGAAAATCTGTTTTTTTAATCCATTTGAAAACATAACGTTTCTTTGTAAATTTCCTACTAGCCTGATCACATGATGGACGCCAGAATTTAAAATTGTGAGGTTTCACTATGTATCACATAAACACTGAAGAAACCATTGGGTAAACCAGTGGTTTGCTAGCTATAGCTGGTGTACTTTAATAAAGATGCAGCTATTTTTTTACACCATACTGGATTCTCTTTCTTTGTCAGATTACATTGTTTGCTTCCTTCACCACTTCATGCCTGTGCATTCTGCTGATATATATATGTGTGTGTGTGTGTGTGTGTGTGTGTGTGTGTGTGTGTGTGTGTGTGTGTGTGTATACACACACACACACACACACACACACACACACACACACACACACACACACACACACACACATCTACATGGATATATATAACACGTATATGTTATTGTAGTTCACTATGAGGAATGCTAATATGTAGGGTTTTGTTAGGGGTAGTGGCAGAGTTAGTGTTAGGACTGGATCTATTTGAAATGATCAAATGGCCAGAATGTCAAAACCCACTCCATCGAGACCACAGCATCAAACATGGCATTTCTCAAAAGCCAACTTGATCGAAGTTCAACTCATCGAATACCATAGTCGGGCAGCAGCTCAGATGTCTAGGTGTACTATAACTTAAATTCACTTTACTCACTAGATAAATACATACATGTTCAACGTGACATCTGAGCTCAATACACAGGTCAGCCATCCAGATTTTTGATTTACACAGGACACCCGTATTATGTGTGTGTGTGTGTGTGTGTGTGTGTGTGTGTGTGTGTGTGTGTGTGTGTGTGTGTCTGTGCTGATGACCAGATTAATTAATTATATATACTAACTTCAAGATAACACCATGCCCGGGGAAAGGGATTATTGATCTCGCACATCTGTCAACCACACAGAGGTCTATGTAGCTAGTTGTTTGATCAGCTGCCCAAAACCCCTACATATATATATATATATATATATATATATATATATATATATATATATATATATATATATATACACATCCAGACACACACACACACACACACACACAAATATATATATTTATCACATAGCACTTCCCCCCAGCACCCCACATGTCCTGTAATGTATATAAACCAGCAATGAGAATGCACAACATTGGGCAAAATGAAAAATTCTCTAATTGCCACTATCCAGGACCAGTAATCTTAGAACAAAACTACCAATATTGGTTTGACAAAACGTGAACCTTTCAAAATATTTGGTGACTCATGTTTTAACTAAGACTTTTGACAGAACTGATTGCAACCACACACACACACACACACACACACACACACACACACACACACACACACACACACACACACACACACACACACATACACACACACAGCTTTTTGTTTAGTTCAAATGCTGTTTATTTACAGTGAAAAAGTTACAAATATTACAAACTAAAGTTTTCAACAAGCAGGCATACTTCTATTTGTCATACCTGTCGCTGCTTACATTTCATTTCCATGTTTAATAGTCCACTTTTAAAGTCTCTCAAAGAAAAGTTTCACATGACTGTTATTACATCCCTGGTCAAACTGTTTTGCAGTCCTCAAATACAACAAAAGTTATGTTTTTGTCCTTTTTTGGGTATAGGCACAGAACTTCCATTGATTCCTTTTGCAAATCTGCTTCTTATTCTGATCTTGGCCCTCTAAGAATCTTCACTGTTAGACTTCAAATCCCTCTCTGTAGGAGACAAATTTAACTAACATTGTGGGATTCCAGCATTTCTTTCAATAGAATTTTCCCAAGTAATTAAGATTATATTAAACTATCACAGCTTTGTTATTATAGTAATATGTTGTCTACACATGCCTACACAATTTTTTGTGATAATATAAAGTATATATCCGGTATAAAAAAACAGCATTTTTGGTATATAAAACTGTCACTATGCCACAAAATATGTGTATATATATATATATATATATATATATATATATATATATATATATATATATATATATACACATACTACATACACATTATATATATATACACACACACAGTTATATAGACATACACACTATATGTGTGTGTGTGTGTGTGTGTGTGTGTGTGTGTGTGTGCGTGTGTGTGTATCTGTGTGAGTGTGCATGTCTCTGTGTCTGTGTGTATAAATGAATATATAAATGTGTGTGTGGGTGTGTGTATATATATATATATATATATATATATATATATATATATATATATGTACACATGTCTCATTCTGTTTTTCAAAAACACACTTTTTCGAAGAACAGATAGCCAAGACCGCCTTTAACGAAAGTGCACTTAACCGAAAGTTCACTTTCATGGAAATCGGTTAACCGAAGCATGGTACAGACGGGATAAGGAAATATATCCTTTTCCTCACTGTATTGTGATCTCGGAGTTAGTATATATAACTAGCGGGGGGGGCTCAGTCCCCAACATTGGGGGTGCGGGGGAGGGGGCTTGCCCTTACAAAAATATGTTTTACTTTGTTGGACACAGCTCCGCTACTTAAATATCCTTACTATGAAATATACTAACTGCAAGATCACACTACAGTGGGGAAAAGAGCCCCCATGTAAATCCTGAAATATACTTTGTTTCAATATCATCATGAAGAAATACCTGAATCATTCATGTAAATATTGCTTTATAAAAGGATTAGGATGAGACCTGATTCCCACTCAGATGCTTTGTTTGGGCAGGGAGAAATCACAGTTAACATTTTATTAAATTTCTGTCATTTATTTGACAAGCAGAGATAATTCCCTCTTTTCAGTGAAGAGCTGTAAGGAAAAAGATATTTGTGCTAAAGTGTAACTAATCACAAAGGAAGACGGGTTTGCTTTTGTGATTGGATGGAATTTGCTGAGAATAGTTGGAATGTGATCTTCCTAGGCAGAACTCATTCATAATTTACGTATTATTCCACATATTGTAATATAGCAATAACCAATGACGTCGGTGTGGTATATTGAAGATTTACCCACAGTTAGTGGGGTTTAATCATGAGGGTGAAGCTGCCATCTGTGGATAAATCTTCAATATACCACACCACGGAGTTGTTTATTGTTATTATACAATGACATTATTTAAGAAAAAAAATACTCACTTTTCTTAAATAATGTCTTTGTATAATGCCTCCATAGTGCCCTTCCGTGTTTTCTCCGGTATTCCGGGGATTTCCTGATGTACTACGCATGCATATGGGACTTGCGTTTCCACACTTATGCAGTATATCAGTGCTGTGTAAAGGGAGCAATGGAGAAAGGAAGGCCTCCGTTGCTTTTTTTATTTATTTATTAAGAAAAAGAAACCAGGAGACTTTTAACATTCGGGAGGGACGGGTCAGAGAAAATAAAAGAATAATCAGGTATGTTTCTTTAGTTTTGAGAATGTACCTGATTATCATCTTATTTTTCTCTGTGCTGTTTTCCTTGCTCATTTGAGGTCTTCAGTTTTATAAATTTATTTAAAGAAAAAAAAAGAAAGAAAAGTAAAAATTTTATGGGATGTACTAATGGAAAAATGTCCGGGTGACTGGACTTTTTTCTATTGGTATATTTTCGGATTTACAACAGGCATGCTGGTTGGGCTGACCAATCACTGTGCTCCTTTTTTAATATTAATGGACATTCATTGTATAATATAATCTGTATTACACTGGATAGAAATGATATTTCATGGGATCATGGGTATTTAATTAAAAGCTTTGAAACACATTCAATAACTATTTCAGACCATGCAGCAATAAAGAATAAGATATAAATGCATGGGAATCAAGTAAAAATGATACAATGGCAATTTCCTACATATCTGTTAAAAAGAGAATAATTTAAGCAGTAGGTAGAGGAAATGAGTCAAGAGTAACTAGCAAAGATACATATTTTGCCAGAAGGGATAACAAGGGAGTGGGATAAAATGAAAATGAAACTTAAAAATATGGTAGAAATGAGAGAGAACATATATTGGAAAGAAGTAATAGGGACTATTTAGAGGAGTTATCAAAGTCTAAAGTATTGCAGATGAAAAGGAGTAACTGCTGACTGCTAAATGGAAATTAAGGGCATATTTAGATAATATTCATGAGTTTAGAAAGGTTGCTGTCATGCAAGCATTTGTATAAGAAATCTAGAACACAAAAAATATTATTGGTATAATGACTTTGGCAACAGAAACTTGAAAGGAGTGTTCCTAATCTTAGGGGGTCAGTGACAAAAAAAAAATAACCAGAGATCCTATAGCAATATTAGAGCTATTTTGGAAATTCTATGAAAATATGTATAAAACAGAGGAATGAGATAACCAAGAAAAGTCTCAAATCAAAATGTTTGTAGAAGACTTACCTATGCCAAGGTTAGAGGAAGTTGAGGCTCTATAATTAATAACTAAGATGGGAGGGTATTAGATAAAAATGGTTATGTATACTCAATCAATAGGAAAGTCTTTAGGATCAGATGGTATTCTTGTGGAAGTCTGGAAGTTAGGAGGAAAGAAAGTCATAAAGATCTGGAAGTTTTTTTAACAATATTTTAAAAGGATGGACAGTACCAGCATTTTGGAACAAAGCTGTGGGATCTGTACTACCAAAAGAGGACAAAGACCCTTCAGACCCAGCTTCATATAGACCAATTTCAAGTTTGAACCATAATTATTAAAAGTTTGCCTATACTAAGAAAATTGCTAAGGTTTTCCCAAAAAAGATAGATATGGATCAATGTATTTTTTGGAGTGGAGGCAAAACACTGACAACATTGATAAAACAATGATGACCCAGAGGAAAGTAGAGTGCAAGAAGACACAGCTATTGTTTATGGTTCCTAATGCAAAGAAGGCATTCAGCAGAGTTTGTTGGGATTTTATGAGAAGATCAGTGGTAATCGAATAATGAGGTTAATTAGGAAGGTAGGGTCAGAGTAAAGAATTAAGGTGAGGGTTCCTCTCTGACAAGCTTTATTTGAAAAAGAAACCATCCGCTGGTGTCCTCTTTCCTCAGTTGTCATTTGCTTTATACTTAGAGCCATTGGCAAAGAAAATAAGGATTCGGGATTCATTGGTTCAGCGATACCAATATTTATGAAGACATGATAATATGAAATACTTAGGTGTATGGATTAAAAATTATTCTATTAGGTGTATGGATTAAAAATAATTATGTTATGGCTGTTAAGGATGTGAGGAAAGGAAGTAAATAAAAGATAATGTAACACTTGCAAATTTGGAAGCTTTTGACAATGGATATGGATAATAAGATGCAAGCAGTGAAAATGTTTCTAGTCCCTTTGGTATTATGCACAGCTCAGACATTCTTTTATCAACTAGAGGAGACATTGTGAGCCATAATTAATAAAGGATTGAATGAATTTATTTAGTAAGGCAATACAGCAAGAGTTCCAAGGAATAAGTTATGATTACCAGATTTGTGTTAAAATGCCAGGTTCATAAAATAAGGAAAGAAGATAATTTTGGATGCATTCCCTTAGGGTGAATGATAGCAACCATACAGAATGTTATAAATTCATAGATTCATAGACTGTTTCTAGGCTAATGACCATGGAGAGGTCTTTCTAAGCCTAGCCATTTTTTAACGAAGGAATAATGATGACGTATATCAAAATAGGACACTGAGATTCAGGCACTTATAAGCTACCTTTGCCTGTAAGGGACATGGATGCCAAGCCCCATGTAAAATTCATATTCCCCATCCACTGGTCTAGTTTGTGCTTAAACTGGTTAACAGATGAACTCAACTTCACATAGATGGCAAGCCTGTTCCATAGGAGGGGCAGTCTCTAGCACACACATCTGTATCTCCAGCATGTTATGTTTAAGTCACAGACAAAATTTGGGTCCCTAGCCCTTGTTTTTCTTGTACTCTTTGACTTACAAATATGTAGGAAATTTATAAGTGTGGAGTTTGCAGATGCCTTGCAAGCCAGGCATAAATCACCACTCAGCAATCTATAGGAGACTGAGTAGAGGGAAAGA
The DNA here is from genome assembly GCF_019279795.1 of Protopterus annectens. Lineage (NCBI taxonomy): Eukaryota > Metazoa > Chordata > Ceratodontiformes > Protopteridae > Protopterus > Protopterus annectens. Next base: position 241,607,777 of record NC_056742.1, read on the forward strand.
GCTTTAAGGCACTCTGCATAAGACAGACTTATTATGCCTTGTATTATTTTTGTAAGGAACCTCTGAGGTTGCTCTAGTTGCTGCATATGCCTGGTCAGTATATAACAAAAGGAGACTGTACTCTATGATTGGTCTGATAAGGGCAGAGTACAGTGGTATAATGACCTCTTTGGACCTAGATACCATGCCCTTACTTATAAATTGCACAACATAAAAGGATTTCCTCACCACTGTGGCCACATGGTGGTCAAAGGTAAGGCTACTGTCTACATGTGTACCCAGAGCTGAGATACTTAAGAACTAAGACAACACAGGAATAGAGAAAGCAGATTCTTAGCAATCAGGATGAGTATGGGCACAGAAAAATAGTATAAGGGGGCTGAAATTAATTGGAGAACATTAGCAAAGGAGCCATAGTAATGGGCTCAAATAACTGGGGGGGGGGTAATACAGTAGAATGAGGCCAAGCAGAAGTTTGGACTGTGGACTGGACATTGAATTCCTTACCTGAATTAATAACAAAATATAGGCAAAGAGAAAGGGATTGAGGAAATTAAATAAAAGACTAGCCCTGGTTAAATTTTTAGTTGAGTCTAGAACAGAGGCTGATATTAAAAAAGGGATAATGTATAAAATAATGCATAACTATAAGAATCAATCAGAAGAGATTAGAAAAGTCCAAGAAATAAGACTCAAAATGCAATATTCAAAGGTACAGTGGGAGAACATATGCATGGCTCACAAGTATGCAAAAAAGTCTAGAAAGTTTAGGATTTTTTACATGGAAGTGTTTACACAGGTATTTTATACTCTAAACAGATTTTCAGAGAATTGTTCCTCAGGTAGACAGCAAATGCTGGAGGTACAATGGAAAAGAGAGGGGTATTGAGGAACATACTTCTCAACTGTCCAGATTTTTGTCATATTTTTTGGCCTGTTTGTAATAACATTTGTGGTTTTCTGGCAAATAAATGAGGATTGAATCTACTAAATAATGACATATATTTGAAGTTTCACACTTCATACCCTTCATAAAATGCCAATTAATACAAATCTTGTTATTCTAGTAACCTTTTTATGTTTATAAGAGCAACATTTAAACTCTGTCTCTGCCCCCCCCCCCCCATTATTTTAGGCTTTGTCCAGATTTCTGGCGTTAAGAGGCTGAGAGTGCTTTTTGGGAATGTAATGAGTTGGTAGAATTTAAAATTTCCCTACAAGGCACTCTGTCAGAAATGTTGGGGGATCAAATTATTATAACTAAGGAAATTATATTTTTCATCTAAGATATACAATCTGAATTGCCTATACCTTACTATGTTTAACATTATTGGCTACTAAAAAAAGCAATTACTAGAAAATGGAAATCAAAATCTAAACTCACCAGTGATGAAGTATCAAATGTTATAAATCAGATAAAAGGATTAGAGGTGGAATCTTTAGAAAAAGGACAGAACAAATTAAGTAGAAATAAATGGAATTTGTGGGAGCAATAAACACAGAATAATGCTCAGGATGGGGAATGAAAATTCAAGAAAGGCAGAATGTGAGCAATTTATATAATAATGGAGAGAATGATAAAAATCTGAAAAGGGTGCTTTGAGAGCCAGGAAACCAGACTGAATTCCTCCAAAAACAGGAAAAGCAGGAGTGTCAAACTTTGCAATAAACTACCATGGGTTATAAAAAGGCAATACTTTTTTTTTGATATTGTACTCCTCTTACAAACATTCAGGTCTTTCTTTTGTACAAACATCTACAAGGCATCTGGAAAGCATGCTGTGAAAGCTAAGGTATACTGAGTTTCTCCAAAACTGTAAAAGCAAAAATGTCAAACTTTGCAAGAAACATCAGTGGGTTACACCTACCAAAAAGTATTGAATGCCTTTATTTTTACTATGCACCCCTTTTTCAGACAGTTCTTTTATATTTGTATGTGCAGCATATTCATCTGAGAAGCATGGTTTGACATCAAAAATGGTGCAGTGAGTTTCTATAAATTAGTGAAAGGCAAAAATGTCATACTTTATAAAAATCATTGGGTGATATTTTAAAAACACATCATGTTAAGTTATGTTTATGATGTATACCTATTACAAAGATTCACATATTTCTTTTACATATAAAGCATACCTGAATGGTATTTCAGATTCATGTTGTGAGAGCTAAAATTGTTCATTGTCAGACTTAAGAAGCAACTTCTTTGGATGTTGATAAACAGAATATATCACATTCCCTTATTTTGATGGTCCATGCCTCTTACAAAACTGCATTCGATTTCTGTGTGTGCAGCATATCTCCAAGGCATCTCAAAATAATGCATTGAGAGCTATGATGTCACACTGAGTTTCTATAAAATTATAAAAGGCAAGAATGTCAAACTTTGCAAGAAACTTCCTTGGATTATGCCTAACAAAAGACATTACTTTCCTATATTTTGATGACACATAGCTTCATGGAAGTTTCTTGTAGGTTTTTCTTTTGTTATGTGTAGCATATATCTAATGCATCTAGGAACCATGCTTTAAGAGCTAAGACAGTACACTGAATGTCTACAAAACTGTGGAAGGCAAAGATGTCAAACTTTGCAAGAAACTTCCTTTAGCTTGATTATGCACGTTTTACAAACATTCAAGTCTTTCTTTTGTATGTGCAGCATATCTCAAAGGCACCTGAGAAGCATGCTTTAAGACAGTGGCACACAACGTCCAGCCCTGGGGCCAAATCCGGCCCTCGACGCAACACCATCCGGCCCCCAGAGAGTAACCAAAAATTTTTTAAAAAAGTGAAAAAATGCTATGCCTTACTTCAGTCACACAAACTTTCCAGCACGTGCTTACTTACCTAATTGACTGCAGTTGCGCACACCTCTTATTTTAGCTGCGGAAGTAACTATTGTTTATTGTTTATGACCTGTAGTCTGTAAACATTAGTAACTTTCTGCAAGAGTTTGTAATAAGTCATGGCTGCAAGCGGAATAAAGTTAAATGCAAAGTTGATGCAGTAATCAGGCAATTTCATGACTGCTGTCTTAAGTAAAAATGCCAGTCACCTGTACCTTTTGTTAACTTGTAACAACTTACTATGTTTTGAGGTGGCCCGCAGATGCATTAAGAATTCGTATAGTGGTTCTCCCCACAAAAAGATTGTGCACCACTGCTTTAAGAGGTAAGCTAGTACAATCAATTTCTCAAAAACTGTGATGGGCAATAATGTTAAACACTGCAAAAAGCTCCTTGGCTGGAGCGGAAAAGATGGCACATTCTCTCATTTTGTCTATGCACTCCTCTTACAAAGATTCATGTCTTTCTATTGTATGTGCAGCATATCTCCAAGGCATTTCAGAAGCATGCTTTGTAATCTAAGATAGCATACTGAGTTTCTGCAAAACTCTAAAATACAAAAATATCAAATTTTGTAAAAAAAAATCAATGCGTGATGCTTTACATGGCATATTACATTAAGTTACTTTGATGATGCACAACACTTACAAACATGCAGGTCATCCTTTTGTATGTGCAGCATACCTCCATGGTATCCGGGAAGGATGCTGTGAGTGCAATAATGGTATACTAAAGATCTCCAAAACTGTAAAAAAAAGCAAGAATGTCAAATTTTGTAAGCAACTTTCTCAGGTGTTAGATAGCAAAACCTATAAAGTCCTTAATTTTGCTAATGCACACCTCTTATAAAAATTCAGGTCTTCCTTTATTGTATGTGCAGCATATCTTTATGACATCTGCAGGAAACTTCCTTAAGTAATACTTAGCAAAAAAATTACATTCCTTTATGTTGACTGTGCACATCTCTTACATTCAGGTCTGATGTTTGTATGAGCAGCATACCTCTGAGACATCTATGAGACATGCCTTCAGAGCTAAGACAGTAAACTGAGTTTCTTCAAAACCATGAAAGACAAAAACGCCAAACTTTACATGAAACTTTCTTGTGTGATGCTTAACAAAGACACTGCATTCTTTTGTTATGAAGATGCACAACTCTTACAAATATTCAGGTCTTCTTTGTATGTGCACCAAATATAAAAGGTTTCTGAAAAGTAAGCTTTAGAGCTAAGATAGATTCAAGGTTAAGCATTAGATCAGCTGATCTTTCAGGCCATTTTAAGTCTACCCAATTCCACTTCCAAGGTGAGAATCAAACCCTGTACCTTATGTCTGTGAGGTAAACACCTTAAGTAACCCTTATGCCAATCCCAAAAAGATAACATGGTAAGTTTCTCAAAAACTGAAAAGTACAAATGATAAACTTTGCAAGAAACTTCCCTGGGTTACAGTTACAAAAAATATATTCCTTTATTTTAACTTCACAACATCTTACAAATATTCAGGTCTTCCATGTTTTGTATAGCACACTTCAAATGCATCGGAGAAGCAAGCTTTGAGAGCTAAGATAATGGATTAAATGCCACCAAATCCTGAAAAGCAAACAATTCAGATTTCACACTGCAAGACCTTTCCTTGGGTGATGCCTACGTGCAACACATCTTCAAGACATCTGAGGGACATGATTTGGAAACTTAGATAGCACCATGAATTTTTCCATAACAGTAAAAGGAAGAATATCAAACTTTCAAAGAAACATCTTTTGGTGATGCTTAACAAAACACATTATATTGCTTTACTGATATAACGCACAACACATCTTCAAGACATCTGAGGGACATGATTTGGAAACTTAGATAGCACCATGAATTTTTCCATAACAGTGAAAGGAAGAATATCAAACTTTCAAAGAAACATCCTTTGGTGATGCTTAACAAAACACATTATATTGCTTTACTGATACAACACACAATTCTTACAAACTTTTAAGTCTTTCTTATCTATGTGTAGCAAATCTTCAATGCATGTGAGAAGCATATCTAGGGAGTGAAGATAGTAATTGAATTTTTTTCACAACTGAGAAACACAAGAATGTCAAACTTTGGGACTTCCATGATGGCTGCACACTGATCAAGAACTTAACTTCAACTCTCCCAGTATGAAAATATAAACTGAGAAAAAGAAGTGTCATTGAAACTGTTTCTAGGGAGTAAAGTTCAGTTACTGACTAGTAAATCCAAATGCTTGGATGCCAGCAAAGAAGAAATTTGGAAAACCTTTAAGGAACTCAATCAGAAAAGATGAAGAGAAAACCCTGTCAAGGAAAGATTTTACAATAGTTCAGCAAAAGCAGTTCAAGCTTTAACTTTGGTTCAAGATATGGCTTCCAGTAATTTAGAGGAAAAATAAATAACGTGCTCAGTGGTGATTTAAATAAATTAAACAATGAAGGAATATATCAACAAAAAATAACAAAAGGCTGGAAAAAAAAAAAAGCTGTAGTAGATGTTCAGATGAACTGATAAAACTGCAAAAATCAGAGGTTGAAATGAAGAAAATGCTGACTGAATGTGAGGCTTTTCAAGAAGAACAGATTCAAAAAATAGTAGAGTTAGAAAATAGAGCATACAGAGAAAACCTGAGATTTTCTACCATACCAGACAAACTGGAAGAAACACATTCTATTAATTTTATGAAAGTACAAATAAGCAATTAGACTGGTATCCAACAGATGGATTTTTTAGTTGAAAGGGCACTTTGAATGTATGCGCCAAACTTGGCCATGAGAAAGCAGCCAAGATCTATATAAGTAAAGATGCAATCATACCAACAGTAAAAGATGATCCTGACAAACTGCAGCAGAAGGGTTCAGTATTAAAAACTGGAGACAGTAGAATGTTTGTAGAAAATGATTATTCACAGTATATCAGGCAGAAGAGAAGCAAATTTATTTCAGCAATTGGAGAATGTCAAGAGGCAGGTATGAGATTAAAGCTGTTGTATCCAGTTTTCTCTAGAGTATTTTTTCCTGGGGTATCAAATGTATTTTGATGCAAAAGAGGCTAAGGAGGAAAAAAAGTTTATCCAAAGAAAAGTGAGCCAGCAAGCAGAAGGGGACACTGCTTCTCATTCTTCTGACAGTGAAGTTCATAGAGAGACTCTGCCAGTGGAACCTTTTCCAATGTCCCAAAGGAAAATCCTTGAGAAACAGAAAAATGCACAGGAACTGACTGTAAGAATCAAAAGTATCTTGGACTTGAACCAAAGTCTGGTGTTGGGAGCTGGAGATGTACAGGATGAAGATTAGAAACACTGAAATTAGTAAATAAATAGGAAATTATGAAGCATCAATTGACTTTGTGAAGTATGGCTTTGCAAGCAAAATTGTCTGAAAAGACATGATTTTTGTTGACTTTGCTAAACTTGTGGATGGACTATAAAGCATATACCCCACTTTATATCATTAATGTTAGAAGGACACTAATGGGAAATAAGTAACTGTAAGTAAAACAATTTTTTTGTTCTTATTAGTATTTGTATAAAACATTCAATGGTATAAACTACGTTATATATAGTAAAGCAGTTTTGTGTATTCTGCAGTCAGGGCAGGGATATTTTAAATGTGGGAGAGTCTTTTCAGTGATTGCTGTATGTGTTAAAGATATTAAAGTAAGCAATTACTTTTTAGTTGTAAGAAGTATAGGCTTTACAGTATAGCAAGAGAAGAAAGGTTGGCAAAGCAAGTTTAATATTAATATGTTATGATCTTAGGTTACTGGGATGGGGTGTAAAAGTGCACTGATTACATCATATGTAGAATTAAGTTATTTTCTCTTATTTTACAGTGGTAAATATCTAGATTAGTGCCCTTAGCTTAAGCTATTAACACATTTTTTTGTAAGCAAGCAGGCTTTAAAAAATAAGACAAAAGTATGAAAGCCATGAAAATGCTAAGTTTCTTACATCTACAAAGATATTCGCTTGTTTTTTTTTTCATTAGCAAATGTTCAGTGGAAATCAAGAAGTCTACAGCTGAAGGGAGCTGTTCATTCTTTTCCATGGATATGAGCTGTCTGCAGGTGCAAGCAATTAATCTTGACAATTCTGAGCATTCTTTGCAAAGGGAAATGAAAATTTTAAAGGCACAATGGCAAACAGTTCAGTGAAAAATAAAGTTTGAAATTATATGAAGTTAATAAGAGATAGCAGCCTCCCCAACACCCTTAATACTTAAATGCATTTAACCGAATTGTGTACAATTAAGTTTTGCTTAAGGTTGGAAAGTGTTTTCTAAAAACATGCAAGCTATTTTTCGCATCTAGGAGGAGAATAGAGATAAGAAAAGAACAGAAAGCAATCAGTGTAAGTGGGAACATAGGCTGTAGCATGCACGTTACTATCAGTAACCTTGATTTTAAGTTAGGTAATGCCTGAGGGTACAGTTGTTGATTTGGGGCAATTGTTCCCATCTGGAGAGTTAACTTCATTTTTTGAAGATGTACATATCTTTGTATGCTTGTTCTAAGTTAATAGGGGATGGGGTGTTTTAAAAATGTATTTATTTATTTAATTATTGTTTGATGGTTTTCATTAAAACAAAAAGTCTTCAAAAACAATCATATAAAAAGATCTTCCTGCCAGACATTAGTATGTACATGTAACACAAAAGTTGGATATACACATTCAAAACATCTGTCACATATAGCAAATGGGAACATTGGATTTTTTATCAAAATGGCTATGCCGTCCATGTTTTCTTGGAATATAAATGGCCTTATAGGTATAGACAAAAAGAGTATTGAATTGTATTAAGAAAAGCAGAGTGCAACTAGTAATGCTGCAGGAAACACATTTGGAAAGAAGTAAGCATGTGTATTTAACAAACAAAGGATTTCAGGATGGGTATTCATCAGAATATCAGGAACACAGAAAAGGGAAATAATTATACTAATTGCTAGAGGGGCTCCACAAGTGATAGATGAGGAAAAAAGACAGCAATGGTAAATTTGTGGTAGTTAGGAGCTATTGGCAAGGTTCATAGGTTCATAGATTAGTACTAAGCTAACTGCCCTTGCAAGCCATTTTAAGCCTAGCCAATTATCCCTTGTTAGACTCAAACCCTGCACCTTGTGCTTGCAAGGCAAACACCTTAACCATTAGGCCACCCTCCCAACCAGGAGGAGGATTATGCTGGTGTGTATTTATAGTACATCAAAAAATGCTATTATGAAGCTCAATAAACTATTAAGATAAATAATTAACTTTCAGCAGGGAATATTACATATAGATGGGGTCTAGAACTTGATTTTCAATAGTAAGTATATATAAAGGGGATCTAAAAGTTAAATATAAAAAGTTGAATAGATTTTAGAAGAAATATATGTAAATATTTGGTATGGAAGATGTGAATTCAGTAACAGGAACTCAGACAGAATTTACATATTACTCCCCAGGGAACAGTAACTGTGCTAGACTAGACAGCAATTATATCTCAGAATAAAATTTGCATTTAATTGAAAGCTTTCACACATGTTCAGTAACTATTTTAGATCATAGCTGACTGCAAAGTAATTGCTGGTACTTTTCACAGTTTGCTAAGCATCTGTTCTGTTCACTGTTTAAAACATTCTTTAGTGTCTCATTGTTTTTTCTGCAGTTTAAGTCATTTTAATGTCCCCTGCCTAAATTAGTGTATCTACCAGCTGTAGCATAGTTCAGATACAGGTTTGCTGCATCTGGGTCCATTTGTAGTGGCTGCTGTATTCTGAGCACATTTTTCAAGCCATCTTTGATTAGAAGGGGCCCTTCTCCACCCTTGTGAGACAAGGGTGCTGATTGGAGCTTGTCTGGTGAAGGGTGATTGCTCTAGGGCTTGGAGTAAGCACCCTCATTGGTTCTTTTGAACTTTTTAGCTTCTGGCATTTAAGCCCCGAGTTTGAGCAGGTTTCTCCTTGTTTGAACTGAGTTGAACTGAGGTGGGCTACCAGCCACAACTCTGAGCCGAGATTCCAGATTATTAGAGGCCTCTGAGCTTCTCAAAAACCATAAGATGCCCGTTTTTTTGTTTTTTTGCTTGATTATACTATTTACTGCACTTTTATTTGTGCTCTGCTTATTTAATACTGTATTTTAATACAATAAACTTAACTGCACTGTTTGTACTGCATTTGTCTGCCTTACTGTGCCTTACTGTGCCTGTTAAATCATATTTTGTTGCTGTTTTCACTGTCTGCAAAGCTTTTTTGCTATTTTCACTGATTTATTTATTTTTTTATTTTATTTTACATTTGTTGACCGGGATAGTCCGACTGGATACATGTTCATTTTCAGTGGAGACCCGGGGAGAAAAGCTTCAACATAGTCTCAATGACAGATAGTTACATATTAGAGTTTAAGATAGAAAAGAATAAAAAGCAATTTACATACTACATACTACACAAACTACCTTGCTCTAACAGACACAACTTACAACAGTTCATTATACAGATCTTTAAAAACATGCTAGCGAATTAATTAAGACAGATTATAGATTAGAGTTTGGCTAATATACAATGTACATGTTTTGGATTACATATCCCCACCCTAGGTTGTCCTTTTGGGCTTAGATTTACCTGAGAATTAGTATGGCCTTGGTTTAATGAAGAGGAGCTAGTCTGGGTTTTAGCATGGACAAAGCCAATGCGACTTAAAATGGAGTTTTAGACTCTTTTTGAATTGAACTGGGGAAGTAATAAGCATGAGGTTGTTGGGGAGGGAGTTTCATATTTTTCCAATGGTGTTGGCGAACAGAGCGTCACCACTTAAGTTGTGGGATTGAATGTTTGGACAAGGAGTCTGTTTGATGAGCAAAGGCAGCTTAGATTGGTGTAAGGAATTATTATATTTTTCAGTGCAGTGGTGTTATCAGGTTGTTTAAGAATTTTAAATGCTTCTATGAGTTGGTTCAGCTGGAGAAGGTTTGGGAGTTCTATCCAGCCAAGTTTTTTCAGGTTAAAGCAGTGGTGTGTTCTATAGGGCAAGCCAGTTACAAATCTGGCAATATGATTATAACAACATGAGAGTTTGTTCAGGTCAGATTTGTTAAGGTTAGTAAGCATGGGAGAGGCATATAGAAGGGTAGAGAGAAGGTGTGAGCGGGCAGTGGCCAATTTGGCCATTGGGGTTAGGAAGGTTTGATTGCAAAGTACATTGATTGCAAAGTAATTGCTGCTACTTTACATTGTTTGCAAAACATCTGTTCTGTTTGTTCTGTTTTCCCACCAACGGTGTTTTAAATAACTGATTTGTTTGCTGTTTAAAACATTCTTTGGTGTCTGGTGTCTCCTTGCTATTTTTCTGCTGTTTAAATCATTTTAGTGTTCCCTGCCTAAATTAGTGTAGCTAGCAGCTGTAGCACAGTCCAGATATAGGTTTGCTGCATCTGCATCTGTTTGTAGTGGCTGTTGTATTCAAAGCACATTTTTCAAGCCATCTTTGATTAGAAGGGACCCGTCTGCACCCATGTGAGAAAAGTGTGTTGATTGGAACCTATTTGGTGAAGGGTGATTGGTCTAGGACTTGGAGTAAGCACCCTCATTGGTTCTTTTGAATTTTTTAACATTTTTTTTTAAGTTTTTAGCTCCTGGTATTTCAACCCCAAGCTGAGAGGGTTTTTGCTTGTTTGTACCTCACATAGCACTGCTCACTGCCACTCAATTGTGTGCCATAGCCGGACAGATAATTTTGATAAGTTTTCCCTTAGATACAGCTGTAGTACATTAGTGTATTCCTCATCTTTAGTACATTTCTGGTCTAAGAAGTATTACTAGTGAGATGTGACCTATTAAACCACCAGCCAACAGCCACGTCAGAAACACCCAACTACAGAGCAACTCCTAGATCAGTCCTGAAAGCACCCTTTTTGTGTTAACAGTTCTTCAAACCTGACATTATGGACAGTTGGACCACTCTTGTTTCTCTTGCCAGCCTTGTTGATTTGGGTCTCCTGAGGCAGTGTAGTAACTGCCTCATGTACACTGACAACCATCTACTAATAACTCACTCTAGTATAGAGTGCGAGACATGTATCTACACCAAGAATTTTGAATCCCCTGCTCTCTAGCACTCAAAACAGTAACACTGAAGATGTTGTCAACTCACCCACCACTACTCATGCACATAGTACCACTAATCATACACATAGTAAGCATCCAACACATAAATCAACATATATGGAGGTTCATAGGTAGGTACTAGGCTATTGACCCTAGGAACTATACAAGCCTAGCCAAATGGTACCCTGGCTTTTGCCACCCAAAAAAAATATTTTCCTGTGCCCCTGTCAAGCGGAGCCACAGAAGTGATCCCTGGGGTGAATTTCCTATCTCCCATCCAATCATGAAGATTTTTCTTGAAGAGTGCTAATGAGGAGTTTTGTTTGATATAGATAGGTAGTTTGTTCCAGAGTATGGGAAGTCTCTGGGACAGGAATCTATCCCTCCAGCATGTTCTGTTTATTGTGGTGACAAAGTTTAGGTCCCTAGAGCGTGTAGCTCGGAGGGATTGGGATTTCTTTACATGGAGCATGTCCAACAGCTCTGGGTTTAACATAGCTTTGTATGTTAGGCAGAGATTGCCTCTGAGTAGGCAATATGCAACAGAGTAAAGCATCAAAATTTTTTTCCCATCAAAAAACTTACTGAAACACCAGAGACTTCCAAAACACATGACTGCTACAACTAACACAGTTCCCATAGCACCCAAGACACATAGCAACACCAGTGTCTCACATACCAAGCCCTTAAAGCATAATACTCATAAACCAATTTTTCTTTTCATTGGAGACTCCATAATGAAACACACGGATGCCCTACTCACCAGGTTAGATAAGGAGAAAGTCACTGTCAGCTGTTTGTCTGGTGCCAGGGTTCATCAGATCATGCATGCACTTGGGTCTCTCGGCAACAACTACCATTATGACTCTGTCATAGCTCATGTTGGAGTGAATAACCTGAGATGTACCTCACTGAACTAAATGAAGAGAGACATGACTGAGCTCTCTGAGTATGTGTCTAGACAGGTACGTCCCTAGCCTTGAGCAGCATATTACTCTCACCTAGAATGATGGCACAGTATAAACAAAAAAATGATTGATTTCAATAATTTTCTTAGTTTTGGGTGTCATTCTAATGGGATCCAGTTTCTGACAGCCTGGGATAACATGGTCGACAAACCTTGTGCTTTTCCAGAGATGGTTTGCACTTGCCACCACCAGGAATTCAGCTGCTATCAAAGGTTCTTGCCTTCCCCATAGTGTCTTTTTAAACAAGGTCTCAAAAACAAAATGGCTGACATGAAAATTGCCAATCATAAAAAAATAAGGGTCATGCTGCTAAACAACAGGAGTTTAAACCAAAAACTGCACACGCTGGAGGCACTCCTATCACGGGAGGATGTAGATGTCTGTGCAGTCACAGAAACTTGGTTCAAGACCTCAGAGAGTACCCTGGCCTTGCAAGGCTACAATGCCTTCCACACCTTCTGACCACAAAATAAACATGCAAGAACCAAAGTAGGCGGTGTTTCTGTCTATATTAGAGATAAATTTACCTCCTAACTAGCTAGACAGATCAACTCCATGGAGTTACTCCAAGTTCTTATTACTGTGGGTAAGATGCCAATTCAAGTCATAGCTAGTTATAGATGCCACTGCATGGATCATGATGTGCATGAGGCCTACTTGAAAAATCTTGAGTCAATCCAAATATTGCCAGACTCTCTGGTCATGGGGGATATCAATTATCTCACCATCAACTAGGAAACCTACTCTAGTCCTAACTCACTAGCACAAAAGTTCGTTGAATTTCTTAATTCAAATGCCCTGGAATAAATTGTTCAAACCTCAACAAGAGGAACAAACGTACTAGATCTAGTCTTCATTAACATGACAAACAGATGCACCACCACAACTGCTGGACCCTCATTAGTTAAACTGGACAACAAATCAGTTACCTTCAAACTTCACTAACACCAGAACTCACAAAGGGTGAAGTCAGACTAAAAAACTTCACCAAGGTAAACTATACCCTCCTAGAGGAAGGTATAACTGCACTCCAGGCCCTACCCCCAGCTGGAAGTAGTAACTACACCAAAGCTTACACTAAAGCCCTGTACAATCAATTGCACAATTGTATAGATTAGGCTGTTCCAGAGAGAATCAAAACCAGAGCCCCAAGTAAAATCAAGCCACCCTGGTGGACATCCAACATCAACAAACTTTACAACAAATGCACAAAGTTGCTGTCTAGGAAAACAAAGGCGAGGCCCCAACTATGTAAATGGACCCTCCTCAGCTTCAACAGGCAAATAAGATAACATGTTGTTATGGGACAAGATCAGCTTATTAAAATATATATTAATTTCAGTTTATTAATGATGCAATAATATGATTGTTAAAAAGCAAATATAATTTGTATGTAGGGCTATGGAAAAATACAGCTTCATAAGCCAGAATTATGGCTGTGTTTTAACTGCATTCTTTTAATATGTAACAAGAAAAAAAAAGTAAGTGTTGCATGAAGTCGAGGCATGTTAGTTACTGCAAAAAGGAATTTATTAGGTTGACTCCTCCAGGCTAGGACTGCATCGTTGCTAGGGAAGGTTTGAAACATCCAAGGTCAGAAACAAGACCGCTTGAAAGCAGGTGGGCCATGCATAGGAAGGTGTTCACATGAAGTCTCTGCCTGTCCCTGGAGGAGTGGTTACTACCTAGAAGCTGTAGTTTTATTGGCCATTTTGGGTCAATTCTAAACTCCTTGATCTGTCTCTCTTAAAACCCGGCTGCCTCGTGGTTTTGGCGTCTTTTCAGGTTTGCTAGTTGTTGCTGAAGCACCTACCAAGGGGAGAAAATGCTGAGAGAAGAAAAGGAGCCACTTTTGTGATTTTAAGTATTTTCTTCTGATTTTTTGGTAAGTTTTACTGCTTTGCCACCTACATTTTGGCATTTTCTGGCTTGCTAAAGTTTATATTTGTAACAGTAACAGTACTTGGAACACATCTAGAGCCCGTTTACTGCATTTCCTGTGTTGCACTTAATTTAAAATAATGTTTTTCTCTAAAAACTGCATTTTACCTGATTTTGGCCTAGCACTCAAGTGTGGGGTCATTTATTGCACTGTTGTGATTATTTTGCTGCTTGTGTATCTCTGCTACCTTTAAACTACAACAAAAAGAAAAAAAACAAAAAAATCTTGCTTTTTTCCCACTTTCTGAAAGTTCAGTTACAGATTTGCTGTTCTGAACTGTTTGGAAGTTTCTAGAAGGCCAGTGCTTACTTGGGCTAAAGGGAAGTCTCTGTGTTCACCAGTGGGAGTGGTTAACACTGAACAGCCTGCCTGTCCCTGGAGGAGTGGTTACTACCTAGAAGCTGTAGTTTTATTGGCCATTTTGGGTCAATTCTAAACTCCTTGATCTCTCTATCTTAAAACCCTACAACTCTCTTTTTGCGCGGTTTTGCGCACTGAGCAGTGTCGGGCAGCGCCGCCTAAACAGGTTTAAACTATTCCAGGCTCCACAAAGTCTGCTCTTCACTTTTTCCCTTAGAACTGTTCAAACTCTCAAAGTAATCACTCTATTCTCTTTCTAAAGCCCTGCACTTGCTCAGCTCTTATAAGGAAACACTAACTAACTAAAGCACTACACCCTCCTTGACTTCTCATAAGTATTAGGCTCCCGATTGGTCCTTCCTGATCAAGTGAAAAATCAGTTCCCTTCCCTAATCTCATCAGTAATAAAACAGTTCCCAATACTAATCTGGTATGTCCAAGGGTCAGTTTCAAGGTTACTCTCCAGTCCAGCTGGTGAATCTGGGAATTTTGAGGCAATGTTACAATTGCCTTATGTACACAGACAACCCTCTCCTCCTTCCAACAAACTCTAATACATGTGAGAGATGCAGTTACACAGCCAAACTGGAGGCAGAGCTCTCTCAACCCAAGAATGGCACAGTCAGTCAGGAGGAAAAGGTAACCACCCACACCACAAATCCAGTCTCACACAGACCTATTGCATCTGCATACCCAACACATAAACACACAAAAACATATTCGTTGGCTCTAAATAAAAATCTACCTAGACAGCAAAGACCTCCTAAGCAGATATCCAAGCAACAGCCACCCCTCAACAATACCCACGAATCACATATCTCACAAAATCAGTGTGCCTCACAGTCACAGCCCTTAAGGCCAAACAACACACCAAATACACTTGTTATAGGGGACTCTATTGTCCGGCACACTGACGTCCCACCCACCAGACTGAACAAGGAGAAGGTCACTGTAAGCTGCCTGTCGGGTGCCAGGATCCACCACATAATGCAAGCACTCGGGTCACTCCAAAGTAAGTACAAGTATGACTCCGTCATTGTCCATGCTGGTGTGAATGACCTGAGATGTACCTCCCTGGACTACATGAAAAGAGACATAGAGGAGCTCTCTGACCATGTAGCCCAGGCTGGTATGACCCGACCTTGAGTAGCATCTTGCCCTCACCAAGAATGATGCCACAGTATAAAGACAAAATGATCAGTTTCAACAATTGGCTTAAGTATTGATGTCATTCAAAGGGGATCCAGTGTCTATCAGCCTGGGATGACATGCTCGACAAGCCACGTTGCTTCGCTAGAGACGGCTTGCACCTGTCACCCTTAGGCTTTCGTATACTGGCCAAGGCTCTTGCCACCCCATAGTGCCTTTTTTAGGCAAGGCTCAAAGGACAAACCCACCTCCATAGACAACCCAAGGATAAAAAAACTAAAGGTAATGCTACTCAATGCCAGAAGTCTAAACCTCAAGATGCACGCACTTGAGGCTCTCCTCAGTATGGAGAAAATCGATGTCTGTGTAGTAACAGAAACCTGGTTCAAGGCTCCTGAGAGCACCCCAGCACTACCAGGTTATAACTCATACCATGTGTTTTGGCCCCAAAACTCAGACCGAAGCACAAAAGGAGGGGGAGTATCTATATTCATCAAAGATACCTACACCTCCAGGTTAGTGGCACTGCACGAAGCATCGGAAACCATCCATGTGCAACTAACAGCGGGCAAAACTGCCTTTCAGTTTGTAGCCTGCTAAAGAACACCCTCCCTATTACAGGAACCCCACTTGGCATTCCTGAGAACACTGGAGAATATGAAGGTCTCTCCAAACACTATGTTATTGGGTGACTTCAACTACCCAAACACTGACTGGGAAAACTACTCAAGCCCAAACACCATCGCCCAACGGTTAGTTGAATTTATAAACTCTAATGCAATGGAACAACTGGTCACCACTCCCACAAGAGGGAACAACATATTGGACCTGGTCATCACCAACATGGGGACTCTATGTTCCACACCAGAGGTAAACTCCTCATTGGTAAGATCAGACCATAAACAAATTTCCCTGGACATCCATATCCCGTCCCCACCCCCAGCCAAGGAAATCACTGTAAAGAATTTCTCAAAAGCCAACTTTGCACTTCTCAAGACTGAGGTGGAATCCTTCAAAGCCCCTGGGCCAGAGGATAATACAGCCCAATCTGCAGAATCCTTTACAAATGCATTCTATGAGCACTTGCAGGAATGCATGGATCGTGCTATCCCAAATAAAACCAAGACTCACTCCTCCAAAAACAGGAGACCAGTCTGGTGGGCCCCGGCCATAAATAAACTATACAACAGAAGGAGGAAGCTACTACATGACAGAGCAAAATCCCAAAAAGGGAAGGCATCTCTGATCAGTATTAGCAAGAAACTTCGATCCCGCATAAAATCATCAAAGGCCAGTTTCGAAAGACAAATTGCCCTAGACACTAAAGATAATCACAAGGCCTTCTTTAGTTATGTCAGGAACATGGGTGGAAACTCCCAGATATGCTCTGAATTGTTGCATAACAGTACAAAATATACCAAACCTACAGACATAGCCAACATCCTGGCAGACAGATTCAGCGCAAACTTCTCCCCCCCTTCCCCCCCAAAGGAGCAAATGCCTATCCCAACTTAATGTAACCTCCCTGACATCACAGATGCACAGGTGAAAGCTGCCCTCTCCAAAGCAAAAAACACAGCATCTATGGGACCGGACGGTGTCCCAGGCTGTGTCTTACACGAGCTCCAAGAAGAACTGAACCCTCACATTAAGTCACTGTTCAAACTTGGCCTTACTACAAGATATGTACCCATAGAATGGCGTACAGCTACAGTGGTCCCACTCCACAAAGGTGTTGCCACAATGGACCCTGGAAACTTTCGCCCCATAAGCCTGACTAGTCTGGTCTGTAAAGCTATGGAGCGTATTATCATGGAACTCATAAACAAAGACATGGGGAGCCTCCAGACACTGGACCCTACCCAATTCAGCTTTGTTAAGGGCAGATCTTGCCTCTTAAACCTAGTTGATTTCTTTGAAACAGTTACCAAAGCCATAGATGAGGGCAAGGTAGTCCCCACAGCCTACCTGGACCTCGCAAAAGCCTTCGACACAATACCCCACTCGGGCATCATAAATAAGCTTACCAGCTTAAATATCAACCCCTATATCACAAGATGGGTTGCAAACTGGCTCAGAGATAGAACCCACATGGTCAGAATCACAGGTGCCATGTCCGAATCCAAACCAGTTACAAGTGGCATCCCACAGGGCTCAGTTCTGGAACCTCTCTTGTTCGGTATATACTTCTCTGAGGTTCAGGCTAACACTAGGGGATTATGGCTAACAAAGTTCACAGATGACTGCAAGCTGGGGGCCATAATCGAATCTCCAGCTGACACAAACATCCTCCAACAGGGTCTCACAGAGATGGATGCTTGGTGCCAGAGCCACGGCCTCAAGCTAAATGCTAGAAAGTGCATAGTCATCCCCTTTGTGAAAAACAAGGTGCCCACAAATTACCACATAGGTGGTAATCCATTAAGTATGGAAGAAGTAATTAGAGATATGGGGACCAATGTAGATAGTAATCTCTCCTTTGATAATCACTTTGCCAAAGTGGTTAGAAGGACCTACTATATATTCCACCTTATCACGAAAGGGTTCGCATCTAGATCAAGAGAGTTCATTGTGCCCCTCTACTCATCACTCATCACTCATCAGGCCCATAATTGAATACAATGCCCCTTTTGGGATGTACCTTACCCGACACCTGCAGCAACTGGAGAGACCCCAAAAGTACCTCACCAAGAGGATCATGGGCTACAAACAGATGTCCTATGCAGCTCGACTAAAGAAACTCCAGCTCTACTCAGTTGCTTACCGCCTACTCAGAGGTGATCTATGCCTGACGTACAAAGCCATGTCAAACCCAGAATTAATGGACATGCTCCACCTCAAAAAATCCAAGTCCCTTAGAGCTGCACGCTCCAGGGACCTAAACCTCAGCACAAAAATAAATAGGACATGCTGGAGGGACAGATTAATTTCCCAGAGGCTCCCCTCACTCTGGAATAGAATCCCAATTCATGTTAGACATAGCCCCTCGCTGACCCTCTTCAAGCGAAATCTGGACGCATGGATGGGAAATCACAAATTCACCCCTGGGATCTCTTCTGTGTCCCTGCTAGACAGAGGCATAGTAAACTAATCTTAAAAGGGTACCTTCTGTGACCTACTTTACAGAGGCACAGTAGGCTAATCTAATAGGGAGGCGGAAGCCAAATACACTCTGGCTAGGCTTATAAATGCCCTTAGGGCAGATAGCCTAGTATCTACCTATGAACCTATGAACCTATGAAGTCCGAAGTGAAAATCATGAGGGATGAGGACATTTGCAAAGTTTTATATTAGTCAGAGTCATTGTAATATAATAAAATGCATGACCAGTCTGTTTAAGGGCAGTTGCCATTACTGCCATTCTAGTTAATCTGGCACAATCATTGGTGCTTGAGCATGATCTCACAGTGGCTGTCCCTCATTCTGTATCATCTCTTTTGCTTAAAATGAAAACTCAACCACTCTCGACTGGACGTCTAACTAGATATAAACTTACAGTTCTTTCTGATCCATCTATTTCTCTGATCCGCTGTCCTGTTCTAAATCCTCCATCTCTGTTGTCTACTGCTGAGGATGGTGAAGAGCATGATTGTTTGTGTGTAACTAACTATTTGCTTTCTCCTAGGGAGGACGTAAAAGACTCTCCTAAATCCAATTCTGAGCTGAACTTGTTCATAGACGGCTCCTGTGGAAGAAATCAAACAGGGAAGTTGATGTCGGGAATAGCTGTCTGCACCGAAGAGACAATATTGTTGCAACAAAGATTAGTGGGTGTTCACTCTGCTCAAATAGCTGAGCTAGTGGCTTTGCAAAAAGCCTGTGAGTTAGCCAAAGACAAGGTGGCCAATATTTTTACAGACAGACGTTATGCTTTCGGGGTGGTACATGATTTTGGGCAACTTTGGTAAGAGAGAGGGTTTTTGACCTCTTCCAGAAATCAAATAAAAAATTCAGAGTACATAAAATCATTGTTAGATGCACTTTTGCTACCTAAGAAGCTGTTTGTAATTAAATGTTGTGCACATCAAAAGGGACTAAATATTGTTACAAAAGGTAAGAATTTAACAGACCAAGCTGCTAAGCAAACAATAGTAGATTGCTGCAAAATCTGTGTATGTTAACAATAACAAACTACAACAGTAATGCTGTTTGCTTTTGAAAAGTTGTCAGCTTTTCAAGCTAAAGCATCACAGGGAGAAGTTCTGAGGTGGCTCAAGGATGGATGTAGACAATCCTTTGACGGCATATGGCGACATCTGGATGGCTGACTGGTGGTGCCTGCCTCTTTGCTACCTTACCTGGTAAGGGCATATCAAATTACCCAAAGTTGGTATGCCCCTCATGTCTCCTCTTTGATACTTCAGTATGTACAAAATTGTAGTATATGTTTAGAATATAATATAAGTAAACATGCCAACAGCAAAACTGCATGTTTACCTCCACCACGGGGACCTTTTGTTAATGTATAGATGGATTTCATCCAGATGCCCAAGACTAATAATTTACAATTTATTTTGGTGGTAGTGTGTATGTTCTTAGCATGGGTGGAAGCTTACCCATGTCGCAAAGCTGATGCAGTCACAGTTGTAAAGAAATTTTTGTATAATTATATACCGAAATTCAGTATACCAAGCATTGTCAACAGTGACCATGGAACACATTTTAATAATGCATTGTTTAAAGAACTATGTAAAATTTTTAATACTAAGTTGAGTCTTCACTGTCCCAACCATCCCCAGTCATCTGGATTAGTGGAAAGGGTAAACAGGACCCTTAAAAATAAAATTTTGAAGATTTGTGCTGAAACCCATTAAATGTGGCCCAAAGCCCTCCCATTAGCATTAATGAGTATGACGGCCTCACTGAATGCCACCAGGAAGTTGAGTCCATATGAAATATTAATGGGGAGACACATGGCCCTTCCAGCTACTCCTTCAGTGGGAAATGGCAATTTAACTTTGTCAGATGATGCTATGATTTCTTATTGCAGGAAACTCCTTAATGTTTTGCAACAATATCATCAAACAATAAGAGCAGTGTTACCAAAGCCTTCTGACTAGCATTGTAATCAACTACAACAGGGTGATTGGGTGTATGTGAAAATTTTACAGAGGAAAAACAGTCTCAGCCCAAGGTAGAAGGGTCCTTTTCAGGTCCTGCTAACCACCTTGACTGCAGTTCGCTGTGCAGGACTACCAATGTGGATCCATTCATCTCATTGCAAGAAGACCTGCCGTGTGGGGACCCCAGATGAATCATCGCAGCCAACAGAGAGAGATCAAGGTGTGACAGATAAATCATCTGCCCAGTGAGATGGTCAACTTCAGTACCAGTCCATGATAAATCCAGTGACAACAGGTACTTTTGCTTTGTTTCTGCTGCTGTTTCCTTCTATAAACTGGTCAAGAGAAAACAGTTTCTTGCTGGTCCTTCGTCAATATGCCAAAAATCTAAACAAAACAAACTAATGGATATGTTCACATATAGCTCATCATTCTAAGGCAGGGATTCCTATGATTCCCATCCCTGCATCACAAGTGTCATTTGAAAAGGACCTTAATGACATCAGCTTAACCTGGTGTAATGAAACTGATTTTTCAAAAGTTGTGTCTCTTCAACTTGCAACCACACATTATGGCGACATATGTTATTCTAGAAATGGGACTGTACCAGTAGGAGAAAGAAAATGTAATGACACCAGGCATGAAAGTGTGTTAGACTCATTGCACTTAAAAAGCTATGACTAGGGTCATGGTATGGGCATGATATTTGACCATTACTACATCTGTAGTGATCGTGCCTACCCCTGGTTGCCTACAAACTAGTCTGGATGTTGCTTTGTAGGTCATATTACTCCCGCTATTCAACATTTTGAACACCTACCAGCAGGTAGACTGAGAAATAAGAGAGCACTCCACTAGGCAGGGCAAGTATTTTCAATTTTTAATCCTGAGTATGGAGTGCAAAGGACAATGTTTGAAATCACCATGCTTGCTCAAATTCTACAGGAGGTGGCCAGTGAAACTTCTCATCACATCAGGATGCAAATCGAGAAATTACTGAAATGGGAACTGTGGTATTACAGATTCGAATGCCACTTGATATAATGCTTGCTGCAAAAGGGGGGTCATGTGCCCTCATAGGAAGTCGTTGCTCTTCATATATTAGTGACTATCATGATGAACAGGAAAAACTGGCAAATTTCATGGAGCAAAGGGACAAAGATTTGGGCAGCACATCAAAACAATGGACACTTTTTGGATGGTTGGGAAGTATTTTTAGTAACCTGGGAACTAGCATAATCCAGGGTATTGTCATTGTACTTTTTATTATATATGTGATCATTTTGATATTTTCTATTTTAAAGGCTGTGATTACAAGATGTTTAACCTCACCTGCACATGAAATGCCACTGCATGCACCAATCAGTGACAATTCTATTATAACAGAAGATGATAATTATGACGCAGAGGCATACTTTATCAAGTTAAGAAAAATAAAAATATAATTACATGTATGGTGTGACACTGATAGTGTCACAGAGGGGAAACTGTTATAGGACAAGATCAGCTTATTAAATATATATTAATTTCAGTTTATTAATGATGCTATAATGTGATTGCTAAAAATAATAATTTGTATGCGGGGCTGTGGAAAAATACAGCTTCATAATCCAGAATTACTGCTATGTCTTAACTGCATTCTTTTAATATATAACAAGAAAAAAAAAGTAAGTGTTGCTTGAAGTCGAGGCATGTTAGTTACTGCAAAAAGGAATTTGTTAGCCTGACTCCTCAAGGCTAGTAGTGCATTGTTGCCAGGGAAGGTTTGAAACATCGAAGGTCAGAAACAAGACCCCTTGAAAGCAGTTGGGTCATGTATAATAAGATGTTCATGTGAAGTCCGAGGGGAAAATCATGATGGATGAGGACATTTTGCAAAGTTTACTATTAGTCAGAGTCATTGTAATGTAATAAAATTGCATGACCAGTTTGGATAAGAAAAATGTATAAAAGATGTAGTTTGTCTGCCTTCAGAGAAACTGCTTTACCAACAGCTATGAAGATTGTGTCCCAGCACTGTAAGAATAAAATTTCCGCTTACACATCCTGAAGTGTTGTTCCTGACTGAAAGCATATAAGGCAAATTCTTAATGTTATTTATTTATGACTATAACAATGTCAAATCCTCTAAGGGTAGCT
This sequence comes from Protopterus annectens, assembly GCF_019279795.1. NCBI lineage: Eukaryota > Metazoa > Chordata > Ceratodontiformes > Protopteridae > Protopterus > Protopterus annectens. The sequence goes on from NC_056742.1 coordinate 241,630,334, forward strand.
TTGAGAAAAACTTAGTAATCACAGACAAGGATAACCATAAGGCCTTTTACAGCTATGTACGCAGCCTAAAAGGTAGGACCCAAGCATGTGCCGAAGTAGTGACTAACAGTATCACACACACTGATCCCGCAAATATAGCAAACCTGCTGGTGGATTGATTTGGCAAAAATTCCACTCCCTTATCCCCTCAAAACTTATCACAAACCTTGGCGGATTGATTTGGCAAAAATTTCACTCCCTTATCCCCTCAAAACTTATCACAAACCTTGCCACCAACTCCTCCCACCCTACATATCTGAAAAGCAGGTCATTAAAGCCTTGTCTAAGGCAAAACACACAGCCTCTATGGGACCAGACGGCATCCCAGGCTGTCTTCTAAACAAACTAAAATATTAACTAGCATCACCATTGAGTACCCATTTCAATCACAGCCTAACCACAGGCCATGTTCCTGCAGAATGGAAAACAGCAACAGTTATTCCCCTCCACAAAGGTGGCTTTGCAACAGACCTAGGGAATTATAGACCCATAAGTCTGACCAGCCTCATCTGTACGGCCATGGAACATATCATCATGGGCCTCATAAATAAAGACATAGGCAATCTCCAAATCCTGAATACGACTCAATTCAACTTTGTCAAGGGCAGATCCTGCATGTAAAACCTGGTGGATTTCTTCAAAAATGTGACCAAGGCCATTGTCTGAGCATACAACATACCTCGACTTGGCCAAGGCCTTCAACACAATCCCACACTCAGGCATTACCGATAAACTTAGCAAACTGAATGTAAACCCCTTTGTTGTAAGATGGGTTGCCAACTGGCTCAGAAACTGATCACACACTATCAAAGTGGGTGACTCCACATCATCTAAAAAGACCTGTCACCAGCAGGGTGCCACAAGGATCAGTGCCTCCAACTGTTTGGTATATACTTCTCAGAAGTTCAGGCCAAAACTAAGGGGCTGTGGCTGACCAAGTTAGCAGACAACTGCAAACTGGGTGCAATTATTGAATCCCCAAATGATGTCAGTATACTTCAGGATGGTCTTACACAGACCAATGACTGGTGCCTTAGTCACGGTCTCAAACTAAATGCAAAGAAATGCATCATCATTACCTTCGGTAAAAACAATGTCTCTTCAAACCTGTCAAATTAGCAACAATACCCGGGTCTATGTTATATCATTGAACGCTTAAAAAAGTGAACAATGAATAATCAACCCCATGTAAACTAAAGCTTACAATCTTGAAAGTTCAGAACAGCAATTTTTTTCCAAGGGAAAAAAAATCGCTGTTCCAAAAAAAGAAAAAAAATTGAAAGAATGCATAAAGTGGGGGGCTTCACCCCCAAACCCCCTAATGTGGGGGGCTGTACCGCCCACACCCTCCCTACTTAAATAATACCAACTCCAAGATCGCACTACAGTGCCAAAAACGGCAAAGTAACAGAAGCGGCCAAGCAAATTCTTTCCCTAGGAAAGAATTCTCTTAAAAGTCGCTTCGCTATTTTTCATTGTTTTAAGTTCGACCAAGATGCATTCGATAGAATTTGTCTTCAGTCATCTAATAGGAACCCCAATACCCTATGTATGTATGAAGTGGTAAGGGATCTAGGATCACAAGTAGACTGCGACCTTAACTTTGATCACCATGTGTCTACTGTAGTAAGGAAGGCCTTCTGTGTAGCACTCTTGATTAGCAAGGGCATCCCATCTAGGGCAAAAAAGGTTATAACTCTTCATCACAAATTAGACCCATAATTGAGTATAACGCCCATTTTGGCAAGTACTGCACAAAGCGCCTGCAGCAGTTAGAGAGACCTCAGAGGTTTCTAACAAAGAAGATCAAGGGACTCCAACATGTGCATTACAGAGACTGACTAAAGTCCCTGTCACTGTACTCAGTATTGTATAGACTTCTTAGTGGAGACTTATACCTGGCTTACAGATCAATCTCCAACCCAAACTTAAGGAATTTGCTGCACATCGGTAAATCAAACAGAAGTAAAGCTACCTATTCCAGGGACCTAAATATGGCCTGCAACTTGAATAGGATGTGTGGGAGGGACAGAATTGTCTCCCAGTGATTGCCATATCTTTGGAATAGGCTGCCAATTTATGTGAAGCAGAGCACCTCTATGACACTGTTCAGAAGGAACCTGGACAAGTGGATGGGGGACCATAAATTCATACTGGGGATAGCACCCACAACCCTCCTGGACATGGGCAGTCATTACTAAATACAATCCGGTGTATTGGCTAGAGTATCTGTGGTATTACATTACAATGAAATGGCTGGGCTTGAAATGACCTCAAAATGATAGCCAGGTAACCTCCTATGATCCTATGTACTAATAAAACCAAGATAAATTATACCTGTTAAAAAGAGAGGAATTTAAGGAATGGGTAGTGGAAATTATTCAAGTGTTATTAGAGAGAGAAATATAATCAGAAGTTATAGCAAGTGAGTGGGATAAAATAAAAATGAGGTTTAAAAACAGGCTACAAATAAAAAAGAAAGAGATATGGTTAAGAAGTAATAGGAATTACTTTGAACAAAGGTTAAAGTATTGCAGAATAAGAGGACTCTCACAAAACAAGAAGAGGTGCAACTACAGAGTGCTAAAGAGAAAATAAGGGAGTATCTGGATAACATACACAAGTTTAGAAAGACTAGTGTTAAGCAACTGTTTTTTTGATAATAACTTTAGTGCAGAAAAACTTTTAGCACAACGACTTAGGCAAAAGAAACTAGAAAGGGTTGTTACCAAACTTAGTGTGTCTATAATAAGAAAAATAACAAGAAATCCTGTAGAGGTTTTAGAGATATTTCAGAAATGTTATGAAAATCTGTATAAAGCAAAGAAATGTGGAAATCAATAAAAAAGCACAAATATTTATGGAAAACTTAAGTATGCTAAAGTTAGAGGTAGATGAGGCTCAACAAGTTTAAGACAATAAACTGATATTCTTGCTTTTCACAGGTTTAACAAAGTCAGTCTTTTCAGGAAATGTCCTTGGGTGATGGTTAAAAAGGTATCATATTCTTTATTATATTCCTTTATTTTGACAATTCATCACTTTTACAAACATTTATTTATTTTTTTGGATGTGTTGTGTAGTGTGCTTCCATGGTATCTGAGAAGCATACTATGAGACCTGATAGTTTACTGATTTTCTCCAAAACTGAAATGCAGGGATGTCAAACAGTGTAGGCAACTTCTCTAGGAATTGCTTAACAAAAGACATTAGATTCCTTTTGATGATGCACATATCTAACAAAAATTTAGGACTTTCTTTCATATGAGAAACATATCCCCAAGGTATTTAGGAAGTATGCTGTGAGGGCTAAGACAGTAGGCCTAATTTCTCCAAATTTGTGAAAGACAATAACACCAAATTTTGCAAGAAACTTCCATGGGGTAATTCTTAATAAAATAGGTTCTATTCCATTATTTTGCCTACAATGACGTCTTAGAAACATTCAGGTCTTTCTTTTCTGTGTGCACCATATTTCCAAGGAATCTGAAAAACATGCCTTGATGGATACGTGGACAGGATAGTACATTGAATTTCTCAAAATTAGAAAGAGAAAAATGTCAGACTTTTTAAGAAACATTATTGGGTGATGTGTAACAAATGGAAACACTGCATTCCTTTACTTTGATTATGTGCACTTCTTGCAGACCTTCAGGTATTCCTTTTGCAAGTGTGGAATATTTTCAAGATATGTGAGAATCATGCTTTAAGAGCAAAGAGTAGACTGGATTTCTCCAAAACATTAAAAAGCCAGAATGTCAAATTTTGCAAGAAATTTCTCTCAATAGCTAACAGTTTTCTTAATGTTGATGCACACCTCTTATGAACATTCAGCTCTTTCCTTGTCTGTGCCACATTCCTCTAAGGCTTTTGATAATCATGATTTGAGAGACAAAATTATGTAGTGAATTTCTCCAAAACTGTGACATGCAAGAATGTCAAACTTTGCAGAAAACTTTCTTGAGTGATGCTTAATAAAAGAACTGTTACATTCCTATATTTTGATTATACACTGCTACATAACTTCAGTCATTTTTTACTAAGTGCAGAATATCTCCAAGGCATTTGAGAAATATGCTTTTAGAGCCGAGACAGTTCACCAAGTCTGTTGAAAATTGTGAAAAGCAAGAATATCAAACTTCACAAGAAACTTTCTTGGGGAATGCTTAACAAAACATATTGCATTCCTTTATTCTGATGAGTTTTACAACTCTTAAAAATACTCTGGTCTTTATTTTGTGCATGCAGGATATCACCAAGGCAGCTGAGAAGCTTGCTTTGAGGGAAAATATAGTATACTGAAGTTCTTCAAAACTGAAGGACAAGAATGTCAAACTTTGTGAGAGACTTCTTTCAGTAATGGTTTATTCTGGTAACTTACAGCTCTTTCAAACATGCTTGCGTTTAATTTTTGTGTGTGCAACATGTCTTCAAGGTTTTTGAGACGCAAACCTTGAGAGAAAAATCAGACTGAACTTCATCAGAATTGTAAAGGGCAGCAATGTCACACTTTGAAAGACACTTCCTTGGGTGATCCTTAACAAAAAATACTTTTCTTTATTTTGACCCCCTCCACACACACACACACACACACACACACACACACACACACCTCTTAAAAACAGTCAGGTCTTCTTCTGTATGTACAGTAAATCTACAAGGCCACTGTGAAGTATGTTTGAGATCTAAGTTAGTATACTGTGTTTCTGAAAAAAGATATAAAAGGCAGAAATATCAAGATTTATAAGAAAATCTGTGGGTGATGCCTTAGAAAGCACATTTCATTACAGTAAGTTATTCTGATGATATACACCTCTTACAACATTCAGGTCATTCTTTTGTAAGTCCACTATACCTCCATGGCATTTGAGAACCATGCTGTGAAAGCTTAGACAGTGTTCTGAATTTCTCCAGAACTGTGAAAGACAGTAAAGTCAGACTTCACAAGCAATTTCCTTTGATGCTGCTAACCAAGGGACATTTTATTTTCATGGTGCATGTCTTTTACAAAAAATTGTCTCTCATTTGTATATGCAGCATACATCCATGCATGTAAGAAGCATGCTTTGAGGGCTGAGGTAGTAAGCAGGGTTTCTCTGAAATGGTAAAATACAGGAATGTCAAACATTGTGTTAACCTTCATTAGCTGTTGCTTAACAAAGAACAAAATACCCCATTATTCTGATGACACACACCTCTTAAAAATCAGCTATTTATTTTCTATGTGCAGCATATCTCTAGGCATTTAGGATGCATGCTTTGAGAGCAAAGATATCAGAGTGAACTTCTCCAAATCTAAGAAAGGTAATAATATCAAAGAATTGTATTTCTGCTTAACAAAAGACATTGCATTCTTTTATTTTTGATGATTCAACCTTCTTAAAACCATTCAACTCATTTGGATATGCAGCATATTTCAAGGCAGAAGAGAAGCATGCTTTAAGAGCTAAGATAGTACTCTGAAGTTCTTTAAAACTGAGAAATACAGAGCTGTCAAACTTCACAAGAAACTTCGTTGAGTGATGCTTTACAAAAGGCATTACATTCCTTTATTTTGACAATGAACGCCTCTTATTAACATTTATGTCTTTTTTATATGTGCAGCATATGTAAAATGCTTCTGGGAAGCACGATTTGAGAGCAGAGTTTCTCCAAAACTGTGATAGGCAAGAATGTCAAACATTGCAGGCCAATTCCCCGGGGAATGTTTAACAAAATACATTACATTACATGTCATTACTTCATTGTGGTGACATGCACCTCTTATAAGCATTCAGGTCTTTCATTTGTAAATGCAGTCTACCTGCATGATACTTGAAAAACATGCTATCAGAGCTAAGGTAGCACACTGATTTTTTTTCTATATCTCTGGAAGGTAAGACTGTCAACATTTGCAAGATAATTGTTTAGGAGATGGCTAATAAGAACAGATTGCATTTGTTCAGTTTGATGACACATACTTCTTAAAAGTATTCAGAGCTCTCTTTTTGGTATGTGCAGCATATTTCGAAGGCATCCATGAAACATGCTTTGAGAGCAAAGATAGTAGACTGAACTTCTTCAAAAGTGTGAAGAATAAGAATGTCACATTTTACAAGAAATTTCCTTGAGAATAATTAGCAAATAAATTACGTCTTTATTATGACTATACACACCCCGTGCAGACATTCAGGTATGTATTTAGTATGTGCAACATAACACCAATACATCTAGAAACATGCGTTAACATTTAACTTAAGGTACTAAATTTCCCCACAACCGTGAAAGGCAGGAATGCCAAATTTTGCAAAAACTTCCTAAGGTGATGTTTAACAAAACATACTGCATTCCTTTATTCTGATGATGCATACCTCTTACAGGTATTCACGTCTGCCTTTTGTACACACAACATCTTTTTAAGGCATATGAGAAGCATGCTGTAAGATCTAAGATAGTACATTGAACTTCTTCAAAAATGTGAAATGTAAGAATGACAAACTTTGCAGGAAACTTCCTTTGACAAAAGTTTACAAAATGCATTATCTTCCTTTATTTTGATGGCTTACTCCTCTTACAAACATTCAGGTCTTTTCTTTTTATATGTGCTGCATGTCTCCATGGTATCTGAGAACCAAGCCTTGAGAGAAAAGTTAAATTGAATTTCTGCAAAACTGTGAAGGACAAGAACTCTCAAATTTTGCAAGACACTTGATGCTTAACAAAAAATTACATTCCTTTATTTTGACTACACACACACACACACACACACACACACACACACACACACACACACACACACACAGACACACACACATACATATGCACACGTGCACACGTACACACATACACACACACACACACACACACACACACACACACGCACACACACACACACACACACACACACACACACACACACACACACACACATATTGCAAACATTCAGGTGGTCCTTTGCATGAGCAGCATATCTATAAGGCAACTGAGAAGCATGTTTTGAGATCTAAGTTAGTACACTGCATTTCTGAAAAAACTGCAAAAGGCAAACATGCCAAAATTTATAGGAAACATACTTGGATGCTATAGATCAATGAGGGTGTATAAACCTTTAAGAAGCTATCCAAGGGCTTGCACAAGTGTATAAATACTGAGCATGTGCAAACCTGACTACCATTTTGTAGTTAGCTGTTGAGATGTGAACATGTTTGTATGTAAGCTTTGTTTGTTAGTTAGTTCATATTTAAAGATGCTGCTATCCATCCTGATGTGTTTGTATATATTAAAGCATCTGAACGAAACCCCAAGCCTTCTTATTATTTGTGTTAGAAACGAATGAGCGGCATGGTGTCAGAAGAGGGATGTCTAAAAGACATGAGGTCAGAACCGACATATCTAAAAGGGCCTGAAGTCAGAACCAACATACCAAACGAGTCTGAAGTTTAAAATAGCTTGGTGAAAACAATTTAATGCACTTATCCAGATCCTGGTGAAGTATAAATGATCAGATCATTCTAAAAGGGGTAAAACTTTGCAAAACAGGTCAGAAACGAATTTCAGGTATTACATCTTGCTCAGCACTATTTCTTATTTGTAAAACATGAAAAGGGGCATACAGAGTATTCTAAATGATATTCGCATAAACAGTTATATACATTATTGATAAAAACATTTGAATTACTATGGAAAATGTTTGAAATAAAGTCCGAATTGCATAAAAAAAGGGAAACAACAGCATTTTCGCAAAGAATATGTATTTTCATATTAAGCAAAGATATGTGAGTTTTCAGAAGTGCATAAAATGTTTGCATGTTTGTGTAGTTTTACAGTACAGCGATTTTGCAAAGTACTGCCATTACAGGGCATATTTCGCAGAGTACAGCCATTACAGAGCATATTTCACAAAGTAAAGTATTTTGAAGAGTTTACTGTGTATTTGAATGTTGTTACAAGCTCACAGCACAGTTTTTTCATACATAATTACAAGGGCCATATTTTCAGTGTTTGTCTAAAGTTTGTGGGCATGGTAGAAGGATTTCGAAAGCCTAGTGCACTTGTGTTCGACAGTAATATTACTGAGAAATGGAGAGTGTTTGAGCAAGAGTACAACATTTTCATACAGGCTGTATTTTCTGATAAAGATGACCGGACAAAGGCATTTATTGTACTTAATTTAGCTGGGTCAGAAGCTATAGAAAGTGAGCGTTCATTTGTGAATGCACCTGCTATTTATGCTGGAGAAGGGGAAAACCGTCATTGTGCTGGCTGAATCAAGGGAGGACCCAGATTGCTTAAAACCTAAATTTAAAGAAATGTGTAACCCCCAGACAAATGTTACAATGGAAAGGCACTTATTTTACACAAGGGATCAAAAGCCTGGTGAAACTTTTGCAACATATATAAAAGATATGAGAAATAAAGCTAAAACATGCAGATTTGCTGACTTAAGGGACGAGTTGATAAAAGACAAACTTGTGTGTGGTAGTAAAGATGATGCTGGAAGAAAGATTTTACTTCCTGACAGTCATTTAACTTTGAATAAGGCCATTGAGATTTGTCAGATATACGAGCTTACAGAAAACATACAAATATGCTTACAATTGAGAGCAGCTTTAGAAGGCACATTGATAAAGCTCATGTTGATAGCATGCAGCACATTATTAAAAGAAACAGGCCCAAGCACATGGCAGCTATAACCCCTGCAGCACTCACTGGTAAACCCCAGAACTTTCTAGCACATTTCAGAGTTTACACTCAGTGAAGCATAAGAGTCAGTCAGCAAACTCAAAGCATGGGCCCCCACACAGTTTCATTGTCAACTGTCGTAATTGTGGTGGAAACCATGAATCTAAAAGGGAAAACTGTTTAGCTTTTATTCAGTGAACAATGCCACAAATGCAATAAATGGAATAATTTCAAAAGATTTTGTAAATGAAAAGACCCACATTCTTTTATTAAAAGGGAAAATTTTAAGAAATGAGTAGATCAGTTAAACTGTGACATTTTTACTCTTTATGTTGATGGTGTGACAGCGCTTCATAAAACAGTCAATGCAATAGATTTAAAAGCAAATAATGAAGTATTTTGTACTGTTTGGATAAGTGGCAAAATCACAGAGCTCAAAATTGACACAAGTTCTAAGTGCAATGTTATGTCAGCAGAAACATTTGCAAGAATATGTAAAGGTGAAAGGCATGATTTGGTAAGTTGTGTAAAACTTGTTGCTTATGGAGGTGAAGAAATTAAAACTGAAGGCTCAGTTGTGCTTTCATATTACTTTGCTGGAAGAAGCTATGACTTTTTATTTTATGTGGTCAAGAGGCATGTCCAGTCATTATTAGGGCTCAGAGACAGTTTGAAAATGGGACTGCTTTCATTTACCAAGGAAGTCCACCATGTTAGCTTAAAAGACCACTACTCTAATTTTGCCCAGCATATTTTTTTTACCTATGCTGATCTTTTCCAAGACAAACTAGGCAAACTTCCAGTTGTGTACTCCATGAAGTTAGACCCAGAGGTCAGTCTAGTTATCAGACCAGCATGTAAAGTTCCAATAGCCATGCAGGACAGAGTCAAAGCCGAGTTGGATAACATGGTGCGACAAGGTGTGATTTGTCCAGCTGAGACTCCAACTGAATGAGTATCTTCCATGGTGGTAGCTCATAAAAAAAGCTCAGATGACATCAGAATATGTATTGATCCACGAGATTTGAACAAAGCACTAAAAAGACCTCATCATCCACTGCGCACAGTCAAAGAAGTCATAGCCTTTATGCCAAATGCCACTATTTTTTCTCTCTTAAATACAGAGAGTTCATTTTGGAAAATTCAGCTTGACAAAAAATCATCATTGCTCACTAAATTTAGTGCTCCATTTGGCAGATACAGATTTTTGACAATGATATTTGGGATAAATTCTGCAAGTGAAGTCTTTCAACATGCAATGCAGCAATTTTGTCTGAGTATCCTTGTGCTATCATAGTAGACAACATACTAGTAGGAGGTCATGATGAAGCAGAACATGACAGAAACCTCAGAAAAGTTCTAGAAAGGGCACGTCAAGTGAATCTTAAGCTCAACCCACACAAATGCAAATTTAGGCTACAAGAAGTTCCTTAAGTTGATCATTTATTTACAAGTACAGGCTTATGACCGGATCCTTCAAAGCAAACAGCCATTCTTGAGATGCCAGCTTCAAACAATGTTCAAGCCCTGCAACATTTTCTTGGCATGGTCAACTACCTAGGTAAGTTTATTCCAGACGTAAGTTAACTTTCAGCACCACTCGGAGAGCTTATAGTTTCATAGTTTCATAGCTTAGTACTAGGCTATCTGCCCTGGGGCATTTGTAAGCCTAGCCATAGTGGTGTGGCTTTTGCCACCCCATGAAATGGTACACAAATGCACAGAATAGATTTAGAATACTGTGCCTCTGTCTAGTAGTAACACAGTGAAGGTCCCCTTATATAATAGAATTAGTTTACTGTGCCCCTGTCTAGTAGTGACACAGATATGACCCCTGGGGTAAACTTACGATCTCCCATCCACTCATCAAGATTTCTCTTGAAGAGAGTCAGTGAGGGGCTCTGTCTAACATGAACTGGGATCTTGTTCCAGAGCATGGGAAGCCTCTGGGTTATGAATCTATCCCTCTAGCATGTCCTATTCATACTTGTACCGAGGTTTAAGTCTTTAGCTCTCGTGGTTCTGATGGATTTGGATTTTTTGAGGTAGAGCATGTCCATCAGTTCCTGATTGGACATGGCCTTGTACGTCAGGCAGAGATCACCTCTGAGCAGACGGTATGCTACTGAATAGAGCAGGAGTTTCTTTAGTCTGGCAGAATAAGACATATGTTGGAGACCCTTGATCCTCTTGGTGAGGTACTTTTGTGGTCTCTCTAGCTGTTGCAAATGCCGGGTGACGTACATACCAAATGGGGCATTATACTCAATCATGGGTCTGATGAGGGAGGAGTATAGGGGTACAATGACATCCTTGGATCTGGATGTGAATCCCTTCATGATAAGGTGTGCAAGGTAGAATGTTTTTCTAACCACTTTGGCAACGTGGGTGTCAAATGAGAGGTCGCTGTCGACTTGGGTCCCTAGGTCTCTGATTACTTTTTCTGTACTCAGTGGGTTGCTGTCTATGTGATAATTTGTGGGTACTTCAGTTGTCCGTTTCTGTGAGGCCTTTTTGTAGGATGTATGTGTCCGCTGGTGTATCGACTATGGCGTCTAGTTTGCAGTCATCTGTGAACTTTGTCAGCCACAACCCTCCCATGTTTGCTTTAACATCTGAGAAATAAATGCCGAATAAGAGGGGTCCCAGGACAGATCCCTGTGGGACACCACTTGTGACTGGTTTTGAGTCTGACATTGCTCCAGTGATTTTAACTTTATGGGTTCTGTCCTTTTGCCAGTTTGCAACCCATCTAGTCACATAAGGGTTTATGTTTAAGCTGTTGAGCTTATCTATGATGCCTGAGTGGGGTATTGTGTCGAAGGTCTTAGCCAAGTCCAGGTAGGCTGTATGGACTGCTTTGCCCTCATCAATGGCTCTAGTGACTGTTTCGAAAAAGTCAACCAGGTTCAAAAGGCAGGATCTGCCCTTCACAAAGCCGAACTGGGTGGGGTCAAGTGTCTGTAGGTCCCCAATGTCTCTGTTTATGAGTTCCATGATGATTCTTTCCATAGCTTTGCAGACCAGGCTGGTTAAGCTTATGGGGCAGTAGTTCCCAGGGTCTGTAGAGGTACCCCTTTGTGGAGTGGGACCACTGTTGCTGTACGCCAGTGTTCAGGTACATATCCTGTAGTAAGGCTAAGGTTAAATAGCATTTTTATGTGCGGGTTTAGCTCCTCTTGGAGTTCACGTAGCACGCAACCCGGGATACCGTCAGGTCCCATTGATGCTGTGTTTTTAACTTTGTTGAGGGCGGCTCTCACTTGAACATCTGAGATGACAGGGAGATTACATTCAGCTGGGATAAGTATTTCTTCTTTTGGGGGTGAGGGAGGGGAGAAATTTGCACTGAACCTGTCAGCCAGAATGTTAGCAATATCTGTGGGTTCAGTGTATTTTTTGTTGTTGTGAACTAACTCAGAGCATATCTGAGGATTTCCGCCCAGGTTTCTAACATAGCTGAAGAAGGCTTTGTGGTTATCTTTAGTGTCCTTAGCGATTTTTCTCTCAAAGTTGGCCTTGGATGTTTTTATAAGAGAACGTAGTTTTCTGCTAGTGTTGATCAGAGATGTCTTCCCTTTATGGGATTTTCCTCTGTTGTGCAGTAGCTTCCTTCTTTTGTTATACAATTTGTTAATGGCTGTGGTCCACCAGACAGGACGCTTGCCTTTGGTGGAGAGGGACTTGGATTTATTTGGGATTGCATGATCCATGCATTCTTGGAGATGTCCATAGAAAGCATTTGTGAAGGATTCGGCATTGTGGGATGTGGTATCCACTGGCCCAGTGGGCTTAAAGGATACCATCTCAGTCTTAAGAAGAGTGAAGTCTGCTTTTGAGAAGTTTTTCACTGTGGTCTTTTGTGCTGGGGGTGGAGGTGGGATATGTATATCCAGGGTGATTAGTTTGTGGCCAGATCTCACTAGTGAGGGGTATACCTCCAGTGTGGAGCATTTTGGCCCCATGTTTGTAATGATCAGGTCTAGTATATTATCTCCCCTAGTGGGAGAGGTGACTAGTTGTTCCAGTGCATTTGAATTTATGAATTCCAGGAACCTTTGGGCTAGAGTGTTAGGGCTAGAATAATGTACCCAATCTATGTTTGGGTAGTTGAAGTCTCCCAGTATGATAGTATTTTGTGATACATTCATATCCTCCAATGTCTTCAGGAAGGTTGAGTGAGTTTCCTGAGATTGGATGGGTGGTCTGTAACATGCTACCAGTTGTATAGCAGTTTTGCCTATGGTTAGTTGCACCTGTATGGTCTCCGATGCTTCATGTATTGCTACTAACCTGGAGATGTGGGTGTCCTTGATGAATATGGACACTCTCCCTCCCTTTGTGGTTCGGCCCAGGTTTTGGGGCCGAAAAGCATGATACGAGGTATAGCCTGGTAGTGCTGGGGTGCTCTCAGGAGCCTTGAACCAGGTTTCAGTTACTGCACAGACGTCGATGTTCTCCATATTGAGGAGTGCATCGAGTGCCTGCATCTTGAGATTTAGACTTCTGGCATTGAGCAGCATTACCCCTAGTTTTTTTCCATTTTTGTTTTATAAGGAGGTGGGTTTGTCTTTTGAGCCTTGCCTAAAAAAGGCACTATGGGGGTGGCAAGAGCCTTAGCCAATATCTGGAAGCCCAGTGCTGACAGGTGCAAGCCATCACTTGCGAAGCAGCGTGGCTTGTCCAACATGTCATCCCAGGCAGACAGACATTGGATCCCCTTAGAATGACACCAGTACTTGAGCCAATTATTAAAGCTGATCATCTTGTCTTTGTATTGTGACATCATTCTTGGTGAGGGCAAGATGCTGCTCAGGGTCAGGGTCATACCAGCCTGGGCTACATAATCAGAGAGCTCCTCTATGTCTCTTTTCATGTAGTCCAGGGAGGTACATCTCAGGTCATTCATGCCAGCATGGACAATGACGGAGTCATATTTGTACTTGCTTTGGAGTGACCTGAGTGCGTGTGTTATGTGGCGTATCCTAGCTCCCGATAGGCAGCTCACAGTCACCCTCTCCTTGCTCAGCCTGGTAAGCGGGACATCAGTGTGCCTGACTATAGAGTCACCTATTACTAGTGTATCAGGCATGGTGTTTGGCCTTAAGGGCTGTGATTGATTGACACACTGATTTATTGAAGTATGTGTTGCATGTGTTTTGTTTTGAGGTGGTGGATTTTTGGATGTCTGCTTTGGGAGCCTCTGTTGTTTTGGTAAGTTTTTTATTAGAGCCTCCGAGTATGTATTTGTGTTTTTATGTGTTTGGTTTGCAGTTGTGGTAGGTCTATGTGGGACTGGGCTTGTTGTGTGTGTGGTTACCATCTCCTCCTGTCTGGTCATGCCAGCCCTGAGTTGAGAGAGTTCAGCCTCCAGTTTGGCTATATAGTTGCATCTCTCACATGTATTTGTGTTTGTTGGGAGGAGGAGAGGGTTGTCTGTGTACATGAGACAATTGTAGCATTGCCTCAAGATACCCAGATTAACCAGCTGAACTGGAGAGGACGCCAGTAATCTACCACTTGACATGCTGACACATAAAGATGTATCCTGGTCTTGGTTAGAGCAACACCAAAGAGCATTTGATGTCCTGAAACACGGAATTGCTAGTCCACTAACACTCAGATACTAGGATGTTCACAAACCAGTTACACTTTCCTTTGATGCTTCTTAGTGCATTCTACATGAGGATCAACCTGTTCCCTATGCATCCAGAACTCTTACCCAAACTGAGACGCAGTATGCCCAGATTGAGAAAGAACTTTCGGCAATTGTGTTTGCATGTTTGAAGTTCCATGATTATGTTTATGGTAGACCCATCCAGACCGAAACAGACCACCAGCCATTAGTCACTATTTTGAGAAAACTTATACATTCAGCTCCAGCCAGACTGCAATGTATGATGCTGATATTGCAAAAGTACAATTTTAGTCTTGTCTATGAGAAAGGCAAACTTCTTTATCTTGCTGATATATTATCCAGATCACCCAGAAATACCACTGAACAGATTGAAAATCAAAGTTCTCAATCGATTGATGACTTTGAAGTCATGGAAGTGAGAATTTTTTTCTTTCACATGTCTTGAGCTGAGAGATCATGTAGCTACAGATCCTGTTTTACAAAGTCTCAACCACTTTATCAATCAAGGATGTCCGTCAAAGCAATCTAGTTTACCTCAAGAACTGCAACCTTATTTTCCATACAGAGATGGGATTTTGTCTGACAAAGTATCATAATGAAAGGTCTGAAAGTCATTGTTCCCAAGTCCTTTCAACTTGAGTACATTGCTATTCTGCACCATGGTCACCCAGGTACCGAATCTACCAAAAAAAGGGCGAGAAAGAGATAGTATTTTGGCCTTCTATGTCACAAGATATTGAGAAAGTAGTTTCTTCTTGTTCAGTGTGTAATAGTACAAAGCCTCATCAGCAGAAGGAACCACTTCAGCTTAACCAGATTCCCGAACTACCTTGATCGACAGTAGCCACTGATATCTTCAAGTGGAATGGTGTTAGTAGACTCTTACTCCAATTGGTTCGAGATTGACCTACTTCCTAAGCTAGCATCCAGTACAGTCATTACTAAGATGAAACGCCATTTTGCTGTACATGGGAGTATGCACAAAGTTATTTTTGACAATGGCATGCAGTTTACAAGCCAACAGTTGAAATGATTTGCTGAAGAATGGGACTTTACTCATGTCACAAGTAGTCCAGAGTACCTGCAGTCAAATGGTTTAGCAGAACTCACAGTGCAAAGTACAAAGCAGTTACTAGATAACTCAAAACAAGATAATACTGATATTTTCCTGACTCTCATTAATCTCAGAAATATTCCTCATGATAAACATCTTGGTTCACTTCTCAGAGACTTCCGTCAAGACAAACCACATTACCAGTCAGTATTCAATTGTTGATTCCATGTCTCATTAAACTAAACAAACAACTCAGAGGACAAATAAAGTCTACCAAAGCCAAATTTGAGGCAAGTTTGGCCTCCCAGGCCAAGTACAACCACAAAGCATTCTTTAGCTATGTCCGCAACCTCCAAGGCAATACAGAATTGTGTGCAGAGCTCATTGTAAATGGAGCCACCTATACTGAGCCAGAAGATATAACAAACCTCCTGGCTGATAAATTCACCTCCAACTTTACTTCTCTCTCCCCCTCTACCTTCCCTCAGGAAATATCATCAAATATAACTCCCAATACTATCACTAGGTAACAGGTCCTTAATGCTCTCTCTAAGATCAAGAACACTGCATCAATGGGCCCAGACAATATTCCAGGATGCCTTCTAAATAGCATGAAACATGACCTATCTGGGCCTCTGGAATTACTATTTAACTGTAGCCTCCAAACAGGCTTCATGCCTGATGAATGGAGAAAGGCAACGGTCATCTCTCTGCACAAAGGTGGGCCAGCTACAGACCCTGGAAACTACAGACCCATAAGTCTTACTAGTCTTATATGTAAAGCCATGGAAAAAATTATCATGGAGATGATGATCGATAGAGATATAGTAAACCTCCAGACACTGGACCCAACCTAGTTTGGTTTTGTCAAGGGCAGATCATGCCTACTCAACTTTGAGAAGGTCACCAAAACAATAGATGAGGGCAAAATCGTTCACACTGCCTATCTTGACCTGGCCAAGGCATTTGACACAATACCCCACTCAGGCATTGTTGACAAACTCAAGAGGTTAGGTACAAACCCGTATGTCACCCAATGGATAACCAACTGGCTCACAGACAGGACCCAGGAAGTTAGAATTGGGGAGTCCACCTCTACAAAGAGGCCAGTCACAAGTGGAGTCCCTCAGGGATCAGTCCTTGGACTTCTCCTTTTTGGCATTTACTTCTCAGAAGTCAAGGCCAATATCAGTGGTCTCTGGCTAACTATTTTTTTATTTATTTTATTTTACATTTGTTGGCCGGGATGGTCTAACTGGATGCATATCCATTTTCAGTAGAGTCCCGGGGAGATAAGCTCCAAGAAGTTACATTAGTACAACTATTCAGGTAAAGGTTATTATACAGATACAAACTTAAGTTTTCAACAGTTCAAAAATTTACACAGTTTAAACATAAATTTAGGTTACAAGTTGTGGTACAGATACATAGTTAAAGTTTCAGCAATTGCAAAAAAAACAACTTGCACAGTTTGTACAGAATTTGTTGGAAGCATTAGATGAGGTATTTTACACTGTATTTACAAAAGACTTGGCTACACAAGTTAAATTAGCTGTAAAGGGTAAGATATGTCTTTTTAAAGAATAGGTAAAAGGTGGATACTGACAAAAGTCAGAGCAGATAAAAGGTCTATAGCAAGAGAGAGAAGGGAGCCAGATAGGATTAGTCTGGATTTGTACAGGGACATAGCCAATGGGTTTTAAGATAGAGTTTCAGATTGTGCTTAAAAAGTGTAAAAGAAGATAGTGATGTAAGTTCATAAGGGAGTTGGTTCCAGTTTTTTCCTACTGCATTAGAGAACAAGGCATCTCCTGCCATGTTTTTAGATTTACATGTTAATACAAGTAGTTTATTAGATTATCTTAATGTTTTGAGGTTTTTATATTGGGTAATGAGGCTGGAAAGAATTGGGGTATTTGTGGGTTGGTAGAGGGTCTTGTGGGCAATGGTGAGTTGGTTATAGTAAATCTGATTCTGGAGCTCTAGCCAGCCTAATCATTTCAGGTTATAGTAGTGATGGGTCCTGAAAGGAGAAGCAGTGTCAAATCTGGCAATGTTGTTATATGAGTTGGTCAGCTTGTTCAGGTTATATTTTGAAGGTTTGTATATATGGAAGAAGCATAGAGAAGTGTGGAGATAAGGTGGGAGTGGGCAATAGTGGTTCTAGCTAGTGGGGAGAGAAAGGGTTTAATCCTGTAAAGATATCCGAGTTTCTTGTTAACAGTTTTTATGGTATTATTGATGTGGGTATCAAAGTTCAGGTTGTTATCAATAGTAACCCCTAAAAGTTTTGCTCTTTGATCAGGGGATATGAGTATGCCATTGTTGGATGGGATTGAGAAATTGAGTGGGAGTGACTTCCTGGTAGGAGTAAAGAGCAAAAGTTTTTTTTTTTTTGGGGGGGGGGTTCAAGAGGAGGCAGCATTGTAGAAACCAGTTCTCTGTTATACTAAACATTTTTTGGGTTAGAGTATGTAGTTGGGATTGAGATTTAGCTGAGCAGATTATTATCGAATCACCTGCATATTGTATGCAGTTAGCTTGGGGAATAGCTCGGTTTAGGTCGTTGATAAATACTGAGAAGAGGAGGGGGCCTAATATGGAGCCCTGGGGAACACATAAGGTAACAGGGAGATGGGATGATAGGTTGTTGTCCCATATGACAGCCTGTTGTCTATTGTCTAAGTAGGACTGGAACCATTTAGTAGCCATTGTATCGAGAGAAAAGGATTTTAGTAAATTAATAAGTAGATCATGGTTGACCGTGTCAAACACTTTGGAAAGGTCGACGAAAAGTGCAGAAGAGAAAACATTGTTATTACGGTTAGAATTGATTCAGTCGGTGAAGGATAAGAGAGCAGTGGTGCTATGGAAGGGTCTGAAGCCATGCTGACACTTAGCTAGAAGATTATTCTGAAGCAGATGGCCTAGTAACTGTCTATGGATGCACTTTTCCATTATTTTTGCCAAGGGGGAGAGTAGTGCTATGGGATGGTAGTTAGAATAGTCTATGGAATTTCCACCTTTGTGTAGGGGAATAATGTGGGAGATTTTCCAGATGGCTGGAATGGTGCTTTCTTGTATGGTTCTATTTATCAACAGTGATATGGGATATGCTATAGCTTTGACTGCTTTTTGCAGATATTCAGCAGGTAGCTGGTCAGCTGATGGGGTAGATGGTTTTAGTTTGTTTAAAAAGTTGCAGATGAGGGAGGTTGGGACTGGTTTCAAGTGGAGTATTGGAAGAGAGTTATCAGCAAAGGTTGGAAGAGCAGAGCCATCAGCTGTAAGTTGATTAGCTAGTGATTGGATGGTCTCTGTGAAGTAGGTATTAAAAGCATTTGCAATTTGCTGTGAATTGTCAGGATTTGCCCTAGTAGGGGGTGGGTTAGTGGATTGGCCTGGATGAAGTAAGCTGTTTATGCTGAACCAGAACTTTTGTGGATTATTGTGGTTAGTTTGCTGGAGATGGCAGTAAAAGTTTTTTTATCTTCAAGTATAGCTTTTTTGTTTCATTTCTTATTTGTATGAACTTTTGTTGGTCTGTGGGGTTTCTTGTTGATCTCCACTGTTCCCAGACTATATTTCTATGCTGTATTTTTTTTTCTGGTTTCATTAGTAAGCCATGGGGCAGGTTTAGATTTAATTTTGATAGATCTCTTTGGTGCATGGTAGTCAAGAATTGTTAAGAATTTTAGGTTAAAGTAGTTAGCCTCATCAAGTGGGAGATGTTTTGTGGGTGACCAATCACATGCTTTTAGTTCAGTTTGGAAGTGATCAGGGTTAAACATTTTTTTTTGCTTCTTGTTGTTCTATATTTGGTAGAGTTGGGAATGCTAGACTTTTTCCTGATTATGTAAGTGAGAGAATGATCACTTAGATCATCTGGGAGGGTTCCTACTTTGTAGTGTTGTTGGTGATTATTAATGAGAATCCAGTCTAGGATGGACTCTTTATTATTGGGTTTATTAATTCTGGTTGGGGAGTGGATTGTTTGTGAGAAGCCATGAAGGTTAATATGGGAAGTTGGCGTTTCAGTAGAGCAGCACTTCTAGTTAATATTAAAGTCACCTAGAATTATTGTCTCTTGGGGGATTTTTGAAGAGAGCTCAGCAAGGATACCTTCCAGGGTGCTGATATTGATACCAGGGGGCAGGTAGATACAAACTATATTTAGTGATTTGTTGGAATTAATCTGTATTTTAGTGCTGATCATTTCTACATTGCTTTCTGGAGGGGCGCTGAGGTTTTGTATTGATACTTGTAGCCCTTTTCTATAGAGAATAGCTACTCCCCCTTCTTTTTTTGCTTTGTGGTCTTGTCTTAAGATGTTGTATCTTGGTGGAATGATTTCAGTATATGTTTTAGCCAAGTTTCTGTTAAGCCAAGGATATCAAAGGAATGAAAATCCAGGAGAGCATGAAGATGGGCAATTTTATTATTTTGCAGATGACAAATGTTTTCCAGGAGGGGCTGACACAGACAAACAACTGGTGTCAGAGTCATGGACTAAAACTAAATGCCAAGAAATGCATAATAGTATCCTTTGGGAAGTCATCCATCCCTGGTAACTATCATATTGACAACACACCCCTTAGAGTTGACCCAGTAGTCAGGAACTTAGGGACACACATAGATAGTAATCTAGCCTTTGATCATCACTTGTCTACAGTGGTGAGGAAATCATTCTGTGTTGTGCAACCTATAAGCAAAGGTGTGGCATCTAAGTCCAAGGAACTCATTGTTCCACTGTATTTGGCATTCATCAGACCTATCATTGAGTACAATGCCCCCTTTGGTATATACCTAACCAGGAATATCCAACAACTGGAATGTCCACAGATGTTCCCCACTAAAAGAATACAGGGCATAAGTAATATGTCCTATGCAAACTGCCTCAAAGCCCTATCCCTGTATTCTGTCTCCTACAGGCTTTTGAGGGGAAATCTACACCTGGCATACAGGACATTGTCAATCCCCACTCTGATGGACCTCCTGCATATCCACAAAACAAACAGTACCAGAATTACCCATTCTAAAAACTTAAACCTTGCCTGTGATATAAATAGGACCTGCTGGAGAGATAGGTATGTATCCCAGAGACTACCCCATCAATGGAATAGGCTCCCCATCCATGTGAAGCAAAGTTCCCCCCAATCCAATTCAAGTGCAACTTGGACAATTGGATGGGAAAGTAGAAATTCATCCCTGGTTTGGCACCTATGTCTCTGATGCAAACAGGTAACCTGTAATTGATTCATCTCCCAGGCCCATGCTTACACTTATGAAAGGTATGAGAATTTGTCAGAGATTTTGGATGCATGGCTAGGCTTAAAAAGCCCCTTGTGGTCATTAGCCTAGTAAAAACCTATGAACCTATGTGTCAAGAACAACAGATCAGTGAAAGCCAATCTGTTAAAGAAGCGCTTATCCCAGAAATCCTACTATGATAAGACCAGTAGACCACTCAATCAATTACAAAATGGAGAAGTGGTAAGGATACAACCGTCCAAAGGTTATGATCGGATTGGTGCTGTGAAGAATATTGGTCCAGAGCTGAGATCGTACATTGTAGAGTCAGAAGAAGCAACTTTTAGATGGAATCAGAAACATTTACTACCAGCAACCGAGTCTATACCACAGGACATAGCATGTGAGAAAGACTCTTTATCTCAGAGAGAGTTGTCTGGTATTCCAAACAAAGAGGAAATCACAGAGGACATTTCTGTTCCTATGATGAAACCAGAAGTTCCTGATATGAGTTGTGGACTGCAGACTGTCCCTGTTGCTAAATTTGGTCCCAACTGTTATGTTATGAGATATAGTAGAATCTCTAAACCTTGTAATAGATATGAAGCAACTTGGACATTAACATTGTGCTTTGTTATTTTGATGATATACACTTCTTACAACATTCAGATCATTCTTTTGTAAGTCCACTACACCTCCATGGCATCTGAAAACCATGCTGTGAGAGCTTCCTTGGTGCTCTGAATTTCTTCAAAACTTTGAAAGACAATAGTGTCAAATTTTGCAAGCCATGTCCTTGGGTACTGCTAAACTAAGCACATTAGATTACTTTATTATGGCAATTCACATATCTTTCAAAAATTCATATCTTTCATTCATATATGCAGTATATCTCCATGCATCCATGAAGCATACTTTGAGGGATAAGATAATAAACTAGGATTCTCCAAAACTGTGAAACATATGAATGTCAAACTGTGCAAGAACCTTCCTTGGGTGTTGCTTAACAAAGAACAATGAGTCTTTTATTTTGATTATGCACACCTCTTACAAAATTTCAGTTGTTTCTTTTGTATCACTAAAATATCTCCAAAGCATCTAAAAAGAATGCATTCAAAGCAATGATATTATACTGAATTTCTTCAAAATTAAGAAAGGGAATAATGTTAAACCTTACAAGAAATCACTTTTGGTGCTGCTTAACAAAATACATTGCATTCCTATATTTTAATGATTTGCACCTCTTATAAACATTCAGCTGTTCTTTTGGATGTGGAGCATATTCTCAAAGCAACAGAGTACATGCTTCAAGAGCTAAGATAGTACTCTGAAGTTCTCCAAAACTAAGGAAAGCAAAACTGTCAAACTTTACTAGAAACTTCCTGGAGTGATGCCTAAGAAAACACATTTCATTCCTTTATTTTGACAATGCACATCTCTTACAAACATTTAAGTCTTTCTTTTTCCAAAAAAAAGTTTTATTATTTTCCATATATAATAATATTTAACATTACAGTCATCAGTGTAAATAAATGGTATAACCTTTTATATACACTATGTACAACTGGCTTGAACAAGTAACAATGTAGAAAAAAAAAGAAAATGTAATATTCAATCAATAAAAATGTATAAGTTAACACATTAAAAGTCAGTCTGGGTCAATTTTTAGTGTCTCAATAGGAGCAAGAATTTTTTCCAAGATGTATTAATCCAGGTTTTAGGGGAAATTCTCAGTTCTTTAACCTTGATTCCTAGTAATGCTGTTTCTTCCATAAATCTCAAGAATTCTTCCAAAGTGGGTTCTTGTGATGACTTCCATTTTCTTGTTATACATTTCCTTGCCACAGCTAGCATGGACCAAAGTAGGTATAAGTCTTTTTTACTCATTTATGTAGTGTCATTAACATTCAAAAAAAATAGAGATGTGGTTAAAACAAAAGAATCTGTGAAAAGAGCTTGAAGAAATTTAATGATTTCTTCCCAAAAATTTGTAATATTAATACATTCATAAAAAACATGTATCCAGTCTGCTTTACATATTAGTGAGCATCTCCAGCAAGTGATGTTTTTAAGTGAGTTGAATTTAGCTAATTTATCAGGTGTGATAAATGCTCTGTGTATAAATTTCCAAGTATATATTTTCCACACTTGTAAATTGAATATTGAATTAAAAGAGCACAGGAGATTAGATTTACTTTCAGCTGATAGATTAGTTTGATATCCTCTTGTTATGAAATTCCAAAATTTTAAATTGGGGCTAGTTTTATAGTTTATCAAAATTTTGTATATTTTTGAGATTAGGTTTGTCCAATTATAGTTGTATATAACTTCAAACATAAAACTTATAAGAATAGGACTAGTCTTATAGGAAGAATTAAGGATTTTTCTATTTAGATCTTGATCATGTGATAGTATGCTTTGAAGTACCAACCAATCTGTATTTGATATCTCAAATATATTTTGGATTTGTTGAATGTTTAGTACTTCTTGATTCTTTATACAATGTTGCCAGCAAGTAAAGTTTTTCATCTCCCAGTTAGAGTATTTTATGAATTTTTTGAAATTTTTTTTGTGGAACTAAAGGGTATTAATAAGTCCATCCATATCTTAAGGTTTGTATAGATGCTATTTTTGTTGTTTAGGTTAGTAGGTTTTGTAATATTATATTGAATGTTAACAATCAATATATACCACAGCCTATTATTTTGTTCATTTAACATAAGATTTGTAGTTATTTTATTTTCATTTAGGAAAATATTAGAATGCAATGTTTTCCAAATTGAAGAATAATTAGGGTCCATCCAATTAATATTTCTGAAAATGGAAGGTTTTATGTATGTCTCTATATCTGGAAAGTTGATTCCACCCATTTCCCATGATCTAATGTGATGTGTATAAGCTATCCTATTTCTTTTTGGAATCCAGAGGAAATTCAATAGGATTTTATTCACTTCTTTTAATTAGTTTTTGTTTGGTATCATAGGAATAGCTTGTGTAATGTAATTTATTTTTGGAAGCAATATTTTTATTATTTGCAGTTTATCTTCAAATTTCAAATGCATTTTATTCCATTTTGCTATTAGCATTTTTATGTTATTTGTTATATTGTTGTAGTTTATGGCCAATGTTGATTCCAAATTTTCACTTGGTGTTATTCCTAAATATTTTATTATGGAAACTTGTTTACCTATTATGTGTTTTGTATTTGATGGGAAATCCCTCTTTTTATTTAAGAACATGTAATTAGATTTTGTTTTGTTAAAACCGTGTCCAGAAATAAGATAGAATCTTTCTACTATCTCATCTAGTTCTTGTAAAGATTTCTCTGAACCAGATAAGGTGAGTAGAACATCATCAGCAAATAACATAATTTTTGAATTAAGTTGATCATATACATCAATACCCAATATTATTTTGGGATTGCTGTGTATTGATGATACTAATAATTCTATTGCCAGTGCAAATAGAATAGGTGACATCGGGCAGCCTTGTTTTGTGCCTTTAGTTATTTCAATGGCTTCTGAAGTGAATGGCCCAAGTTTTACATAAGCAAGGTTGTCTTTATATATATTCTTTATTAGTGTAATGAAATTGAGGGGAAATTCAAATTCTAAAGCCTTAAAAAGATAGTCCCATCTTAGGGTGTCAAAGGCTTTTTCTATGTCCAGTGCTACTATAAGGGCTTCCTGGTTATCTCTGTTTAAGAAATCTATAAGAGTTAATATTCTCTGTATATTGTCATGAGTATGTCTGTTATATATGAATCTTGTTTGATCCTCATTTATATGTATTCAGTGTTTTTTAAATTCTACTAATATTGACATAAAGATTTTATAGTCATTGTTGAGTAATGAAATTGGCCTACAAGAGTTACATAGTAAAGGATCTTTATTTTCTTTTATGGTGGGTGTAATTAGGGAGTACCTGCATGAGGGTGGTATTGTGCTTTGTGATTGTATTTCATGTAAAGTTTTATGAAATAATGATATTACTGAAGATGGAAATATCTTATACACTTCGTTAATTATTCCGTCAATTCCTGGTGCCTTATTTCTTTTGCTTTCCTTGATTTTTTTCAGTAATTTCTTTTAAAGATATTTGTTTTTGAATATCCAATTTTAATTTTCCTGGTATTACATTTAATTTTGCTAGATTTAACTTTAAGTTTGATAGATTAGGTTGATGTGAGTCATCATTGTAATGATCTGAGAAGGGTATTTAAAGGCATTTAATATATCACTTATATCTGAAACTTTTTTGTTTTTTGTTTTCCCTTCGTGTATGATATTTATGATATTGTTTTCAATAGATCATCTTTTAATTCTAACTGCTAAATTGTGCATGTGTTTGGGCTGTACAGCATATTAGTTTAGTTTTAATTTTTCTACTGCTAGATTAGTTTTATGAGTTAGAATTTCATTATACCTTTTGTTTAGTTCCTCTATTGTTTTTTTGTTATTTTTTTTGTGAGTTTATAGATTCATTGATATTGAGTTCTGTGATTTGTTTTTGGATGTTGTGTAATTCTGATTCCCATTCCTTTGTTTTATTTTTATACCATGAAAGGATTTTTCCATTTAAGTAAGCTTTCAAGGTATCCAATAAGTTTATTATATTTGTTTCATTAGTATAATTTATATCTAACAAGAGTTGTATTTCTGAATCTAGCCAAGATTTAAATTGTTTTAATTTTGTGATATAAGCTGGAATTCTTGTCATAAAGATTAACTTCTTATAATCTGTATGTATTCTAAGGATTAGTGAGTTATGATCTGAAAAGGGGCATGGCGTTAAGGAGAAATTTGTTATTTATGTGTTTAGTTCTTGAGATATGAATATTTTATCTATTCTGGTTTGGGTACTAAATGTATTATCTTGGTGAGAAAATAATAATGAATTACTCTGTTTATATCTGTATGTGTCAATTAGATTTAGACTTTCACACCATTTTAAGAGCTTTTCCTGTAGATTTAATACATAAGCTTCTTTTGTTAGTGGTCTCTTAATTGTCCAAAATGCAATCGAAATCCCCTCCTAATATCAAATTCCCCTTATAGACTAATAATTAGGTCTATATGTCTTCTAACTGTCCTAACCCCAATACCTGGAAACCAGTATACATTTGCTAATGTCCAAACTCTATAGTTATATTTTACTATTACAATAGCCAACAGTCCTTCCTTATCTTCATAATTATAAATGATTTGAGGCATGGTGACATTAGCTTCCATAATATTAATGCTCCCCTAGTCTTTTTCTTATATGAAGAGTGAGATAATATTATATATTTATTAGGGTTCCATGTGTAAGTATCATTTGTTTTAAAGTGGGTTTCTTGAAGGAATACCACTTGTGCTTTGTTTAATTTCATGTATCTTAATAAGTTTGATTTTTTTCCTTGGATTATTTAAACCATTGGTGTTTAAGGATAGTATAGTTAAGTCCATTCCTATTAATTAACTTTATGTGGTATTTGTGATGTAAAATATATTTGCAATGACTTATAATATATAGATTGTGCAACTTCTCTGTTGATATTGCTCATTGTGATCAGCTTATCATTTTTAGATGAAGGACATAAATTATACCTTAGTTCAGACTAATAAAAAAAAGAAGAAATAGATATTTCAAGATTAAATGTGTAGTAGCAAATAAACAAATGTTTTGATAAGCCTTTTGGTAAACACGAAGTGATATACTCTTCCAATCTGATAGATGAAAAGAAATCCATCAGATCGTCTTCCATATCTACCAACAAGTAAGAAGAAAAAATCGCCCCATTCGAGCTCCAATATAAGATTTTATCTTTTTTTTGAAATGGAGATTTGTTGGATTCAAATAAGAGAAACAAAATTCAATTATTTATGTAACATATTATCTAAAGTTAAATGTACACAAAGTATGGAAATTATGTATCTTCTAAAAATAGTTTTTAACATATACTATTACTTTTGTAATGTAGCTTTAAATTTAGATTAGACTTTCTTTCAGAATGTAACAGTATTTTTATGAACAGTTAAATATTCATAAGATCAAATTCTAACCATATCTTAATGAAATTTGTGCTATGTACAAGTGTACCACTCTATGTGATTATCTGAAAATCATTTATCTAGTATTTCTTGCATCTTGTTTATGAAATATTGTCAATTCTAATATAAAAATGATACAAGTTAAGCATAAACAAATGAAGTAATTAATTTGTTACTATTAAAGATACCATAATGGACCAGTGAGAAGTTTTAAATTACACAAAATTGAATCAAGGCAATGTATAAACTGACAACTTGTTATTTCTTTCTTTTGTTTTACTTATTTTCCACTTTCATTTTCTATTGAAATATGCATAACAAAACTTTAAATCAGTGTTAAATTGTAGTTGTAAGTTAACTACATATCAGCTGTTAGTTTATGACATCTTAATAACCCTTACTATCATGTCAGTTTTCACTGTATTACTAAGTATTTGGTTATGAAAAGAGAGCTCATCTCTGTCTGAGCCTCAGTTTCTATGTATCTAGTTGTATCCCTTTTACCAAGTTAAATATAAACAGTGTACACAGTACCATGACTTTTATATTAATTTCTTAATACATTCCTCTTCTCTTAGGAAACTATAGGTTACTTACTGGGTAATTCTGTAATGGATTTAATGAAAGAGTCTTCTTCTAAAAATCTGTAGTTAAGACAATGTTCATATTTATAAGTATAGTTTTATATTCATAAAAGTCTCCATAAAATGAATACCCCAAGTTTCTCAATATTTTTACCAACTTAAGTGTACCTAGCGTAACTTTAACTATGCATCTTAATTTTAAAAAACTTCTACAGTATTACAATGTTCAAACAGTTTTGTTTAGAATGATGAATCAGAAAATTGTTTGTAGATTGTAAGAGAAATGCAATTCCCTTTTAGATCTTTAAACTTCTTATAATGGATACAATTATTAAACAGCATGCTAGACATAATCTAGACAACTCTTTGTATGCTGACTATTAAATGCTTTAAGCATGAATGATAAGATAGTAGTCACATGCATATATTCATTCCTGCGGAATGTAGTTTCTGAAATAGTACTTAGTCTGTTGTTCTAATCATGGGCATGACCAGTTATCAAATCAATCTGCATAGACATTAAACAATAGAATCTATCACAGTACAGATCACCATCAGTATTTTGTCTATTAGTGTACAAACATTCATTCAATTTTCTTATATTTGTGTGTTTTTATATACTTTAATGCCCTCATAGATCAAACAATATTTGCTTTATAAAGATTCTGGAGATATAGCATTAAGTTTTATAGTCACCCCCCCCCTTTTTTAACAGATAAGCCCTAAAATTCCTTTTAATAAAGAAGATAATTTAATTAGCCTCCATTCCCATATATCACATATTCAATAGATTATGTATTATTAAGATTATTTTCCTTCCTGTCCGTTCAGATTTGATCATTAAATCTCTAGAAAGCTGCATACACATATGGTCAAGTCTCGCTTGCTGCTGGGAAGCTAATGAACATAATTTGACTGTACAGATATTCTACCTTGTCCTAATAACCTTTGTTTAGTCTAAATCTAAGAAACAAAAATGTCCTTTGTTAGTTTATGGTATAATACTTTTGTTTGTTAAATAATATGCAGACCGTAATAAGTATTACAAAAACAATCTATTTCAGCCTTATCTTCTGCTGCTCTTCACATCCTATTTTTTTTTAATGATCTTGCAGTCAAAATGCTTGCATTACAACTTGTAGGGTGCAGGAGAGTAGATATGAAGACATGTTACGGAAAGGTGAGGTTATCTGTTTACATTTTCCACATATGGAAATGCTAAATAAAGAGAAGATCTTCTTAAGGAATTCTAGATTCCGAGGCTAGTCGTGTAATTCTCTATTATCACTATTTGTATCCGTCTAACAGTATACTGACAATCTGTGAGAAACTTTCTCAGAATATGATTAACAAAAGGTATTCTATTTGTATATTTTAACTAAACACACACACACACACACACACACACACACACCTCTTTATGACATTCTGGTCTTTGTTTTGTATGTGCAGCATCTGAGAAGGGTGTTTTGAGAGCCATGATAGTGGGCAAAATTTCTTCAAAACTGCAAAATTCAAACCTGGAAATAGTCTTCCTTTGGAGATTCTTAAAATACATTACATTACATTATTTTGACTATGTACATACCTTATAAACATCTGCCTTTTTATATGTATCATATCCTCATGGCACTTAATAAAAATGCTTTGAGCGATAAGAGAGTAGAGCACATTTCTCTAGAACTGTGAAAGGCAAGAATGTCAAACTTTGAAAGAAAATTCCTTAGGTGATGTTTAATAAAAGACAATGCATTGTTCCATTTTGACAATGCACAACTCCTACAAACTTTTATGTCTTTATTTTTATGTGTAACATATCCACAAAGCATCGGAAGAGCATGCTTTGAGAGTAAAAGTAGTAGACTGAATTTCCCCCAAAACTTTAAAAGGCAAGAATGTCAAACATTGTAAGAAATTTAATTAAAAAAATATATATATTTTAAATAGTCATCATGCCAGTATGCACTATACTGTGCTCATGTCTGCCTTTTGTATTCCAGTAGCTCCAGAGGCCATTGTGGAGAACCACCAGCAGTATCAGGGAAAGTTTGTCTGCCTTGCTAGGTGCCAGGCTGAGTACACCTGCTTTACAGTGTACCTTATCAAGCTGCTTAATTATAAGAGTCACAACCTAATTCTTGGGTACAGACCATGTGGTTAAACCTTTTAGGCAGCTTCATTGTGGGCAATGTGCTAACACCTGTTGTTTATTACATATTACTTATCAGCTATTTTCCATTTCAGTAGTTTGTCTCCATATGTGCCTATTAGCTGCACAAATCTTGGCAGTGGTTCTGCTGCCATGGTGGCATAGTTTCATGGTTCACAATAAAAAAATCCTGGTTCTATTCCCACAGCTGGTGAGTTCCTTCCCTCTATATGAAACACAGTATATTATACCATGGGGGAACATCAACTGCCTCTCTCTGCCTGAGACTTGTGTGGGACCCCATAGCTGCATGTAATAAACAGGATAACGTCTATAGTGGATAGGAGATCCTATATGCATGCATATATGATATATGATATATATATCTATATATCTATATCTATATATCTATGCAAATAAAAACAAGCAAATACTGGCAAAGCAAATTATTAAAATAACCAAAACACTTCTGAAGGCATCTGTAAAATGTAAATAAAACTAGGTATAACACAAGAAGAAAGAATACAGCAAGTAGAACCTGTAATTGAGTGCGTTTTCGTTCTTTATTTATTTAAGAACTTCATCAGAATAAATAAACTGTGCAGATTACAAAGTTAAAATAGTGTAAGAAAGCAAATAAAAATAATTTTGTCCAATCAAAATCACAGTTCAACCCCTTTAAACATGATGGAAGTGTAATTCTCAAAGTTCTATTGTCCATAAATATGCATGAGGTGGGCGTAACTTAAACAGAAAACAGTAACGGAGGCAAGCTCGAACAACATTCTTAATGTAATCTGTAAACTTAACTGAAAATAAGAAATCAACATATATATATATATATATATATATATATATATATATATATATATATATGAGAGAGAGAGAGATAGCTATATACATATACACACAAATATATTTTATATATATATATATATATATATATATATATATATATATATATATAGGTTCATAGGTAGATACAAGGCTATCTGCCCTAGGGCATTTATAAGCCTAGCCAGAGTGTATTTGGCTTCCGCCTCCCTATTACATTAGCCTACTGTGCCTCTGTTACGTAGGTCACAGAAGGTACCCTTTTAAGATTAGTTTACTGTGCCTTTGTCTAGCAGGGACACAGGAGAGATCCCAAGGGTGAATTTGCAATTTCCCATCCATGCGTCCAAATTTCGCTTGAAGAGGTTCAGCGAGGGGCTATGTCTAACATGAATTGGGATTCTATTCCAGAGTGAGGGGAGCCTCTGGGAAATGAATCTGTCCCTCCAGCATATCCTATTTATTTCTGTGCTGAGGTTTAGGTCCCTGGAGCGTGTAGCTCTAAGGGACTTGGATTTTTTGAGGTGGAGCATGTCCATTAATTCTGAGTTTGACATGGCTTTGTACATCAGGCATAGATCGCCTCTTGAGTAGGCAGTAAGCAACTGAGTAGAGCTGGAGTTTCTTTAGTCGAGCTGCATAGGACATCTGTTTGTAGCCCATGATCCTCTTGGTGAGGTACTTTTGGGGTCTCTCCAGTTGCTGCAGGTGTCGGGTAAGGTACATTCTAAAAGGGGCATTGTATTCAATTATGGGCCTGATGAGTGATGAGTAGAGGGGCACAATGACCTCTCTTGATCTAGATGCGAACCCTTTCGTGATAAGGTGGGCTATATAGAAGGTACATTATTAGGGTTTATCAAATGATGCCAGTAAATTATACCTTTCTTACTAAGTGTTTTAACTACTACCGAGTCCAGAGTTACATTATTATTTAGTGTATATGCTATTGGGAATATGAAAAAAGATCATGCTTTTATATCCGGAGTTTTGTTTACTAAGTGCATAAAACTCTTTAGGGTATTGATAATGTATTTTGGATTTATATTTTTGTGTTTCCCTGTTGCCATATATTCCTTCAATAACCAAAGAAAGCTATTTGGTACTTCCATATGTTTATTTATTGTATCGTAAGTGTTTAGCCAGATTTTTTTCATGTACTAGTTTCCATTTGGAAGTATATTCTTTGTTTAACCATAGAGAAACTGTTTTTAAAGCTGACGATTGTATGTGTCCTGCCAAATCTGATAAGCCTATTCCACCTTCTTCCCATTTGTCAAAATGTCTTACGGCAACTCTAGGTTTTTTAGGGTACCATAAGAATTTCATTTTTAACTCCTCAAATTGTTTTAAATATGATTTAGGTGGAGGTTGTGAGCAAGTTTGTATAAAATACAGAAATTTCGGGAACATAATCATTTTAATTCTATATCGTACTTCCTCCATGGTAAAAAATACAACAGTACAACTAAACCATAAAGAGATTTTAAATGGTATCAAAGAACTCATACAAAAATGGAATATGCAATTATTTACAGTACTAATACAATACTGTGACTTCAGGTTTTTAGTCCATAGAGGTAAATCCCATCAGTTTTGATCAATTCCACACAACCTTTCAAGTAAAATTAAAGTGGATTGCAGAAATTCAGGCCTTGAATAGGCCTTCCTACCAGCTCAAAAAAAAAATCTTCACTTTATCTTCCTTTAGGCTATATCCACAACAAGTACCAAGTTGACCTTCCAATTTCAGGAACTATGATCCTTCAGCCAGAGCCTCTGTTTTATCCCATGATGATCTTCCCAAATGTGGAACTAACTTTCTGATTTCTAGTGTCCAGGCTACATCCTTTTCATATCACTAAATAAGTAATTATTTTCTCATTTTTCTTAATAATAGAATCAATTCACTGGCTAATTGTTGAGAAAACTTAAAAACGCAACACACATTTAAAGCTGTAGTCACCATTTTCCACAGACCTGCTAAGTTTCAGTTTTAATTGTTTTAATTGGGTCTATTTGTATATTAATGCCATTACACTGTAGTTGTATTCTTATTGTATCTTATGTTTGGATAACTTTAGCTTTGATAAATAGAGAAATATTTCTTGTGCCTTACTAAATGTTGTCTATCCTAAATTGAATATGGTTGCTACTTATTATATTCAGAGATAAGTATAGGAGGTAGCAATAATTCTTAACTTCTTACATTTCCGTTTTAGGGTTGATTTGGGGGTAGTTATTTCTGAATTTATTCCTGATAAGGTTAGGATTTTTTTTTTTTCAGTTCTACGTTGAGTGCACTACTTAGTGTAGTAAATTATTGGCATGCCTATATCAAAGTTTGTATACAAAAGTTTAAGTGTTCTTATTTTAACAGGAAATACATATAGTGTAGGAAGATGTTTGAAAAATGAATTCAAATTATGATGACATCATTGCACACTATTCCTTTAAAGGGAAAAGACGAACAATGTTAACACTATGGAGAAAAGATTCAGATATGCTAAGCATTAGACTTACCTTCTCACATAGGAAACATATGTTATCCTTATTAATTTTGGAATACCAAAATAGAATTTATACTTTAGTCAAATGTACAGGATACCAGGCTTGGGGGTGAAAGCAGTAAGTACTTTATATGATCTTAGACAATATGATGGGGTATTTATCACTGGCCAGTAACCTCAGCTGCATTTTAGATAAGGTAGACACCAGTGCTTCCAAGGAGCCATGGATTCCTGCAGCTACCAAAGCATTAGAAATCAAATTCTTTCATGATTATAATTGAAATTAATGGACTGAAATAATGACTCCCAACTTTATACTCATAATTCATATGTATTAAGTGCTATATAATTATACTCATAATTCATGAGTATCAAGTGCGATGTAATTTGTATTTCTTTTAATTCATTTTTAAAATTGATTCCTTCAGAGTAATTTTTCAAACACTAATACTCTAATATTTAATGCAATTACAAACAATACATTAGAAAACATTTAGTGAATCATATCTTATATGACAGCATTAATAGACTTTAAAATTGTTAAAAAATGATTATTTATTTGGTACATAAGGAGAATGAGAGGTAACATGCCAGTTCTATGACATTAAGGTTATTTATTTCAGAAAATTCATTCATAATTTAAAAACAAAATTAAACATTTGGAAAATAATTCAGTAGAAAGACTTAACACTATGATAAAAGATGATCCAGAATAATGAATGTATATGATTAGATATGGTAATTCAGTAAAGAAAAATGTCAATAAACAGCAAATCTACTAGTGCTATAAAAAACTTAAAATGTAATAGTCATTCTGTATCCTCATAAGATCTTCATGAATTAGATTAAAGAATACCACTGGAATTATTAATACAGTAACAGCAATAAAATAGATATAGACACTAAAGTCATGCTACACAATTTTTAAATATAATTTTTGGGGCTCCCCTGAAAAGAGGCCACTATCCTAGTGGGACATATCCAACAAAGGATAAATAAAATAAAAATAAAATCTTGATATTTACAAATACAGATGACAGATGTGCTGAATTAGTTGTACATATACTGGAGTAATATATAATCAAGTGCACAAATATAAGATAAACTGAAGAAAATGTTGACTGCTTAATTAAGAATATACAAATAAATAAATGAAATTAGAGTTCAAATTAAATGAATGAAAGACAATAAACCCCTGGCATTGATGGAATTATGCCAGAAATGTATAATATTTTCTTCAAAATGTGGTTAGTTGAATATGTATGTTTTAAATGATATTACCATAAATAATTTTATACTTCTATTCTAGAAATATTCTATGGCAGTTCCAATTTTAACCCAAGGTAGAATTCATGTATTATGCAGTTCACATAAGTCACTTTCTGTGGTAATATGAATCATATGTTTAAGCTAATTCTGATCAGTAAAATAAAAATGTTTATGTGATGATATGGGCAAGTTCCAATATAGCCAGCTGGAGTTTTGTAAAGAATGATATGTCCTTTGAATATCAAACTGATTTATACAAGATGCTTGCATTACAAATGTATTAGAACTGTATGTCATTTGTATATCAAACTGATTTTGTACAGATGCTTGTGTTGAACATGTATTTGTGATCTTTGTTTGTGTTGAAATGTATCATAGGTTCATAGGTAGGTACTAGGCTATTGGCCCTAGGCCTATATAAGCCTAGCCAAATGGTACCCTGGCTTTTGCCACCCAAGAAAATTATTTTCCTGTGCCCCTGTCAAGCAGAGCCACAGAAGTGATCCCCTGGGTGAATTTCCTATCTCCCATCCAATCATCAAGATGTTTCTTGAAGAGTGCTAATGAGCTTTGTTTGATATAGATAGGTAGTTTGTTCCAGAGTATGGGGAAGTCTCTGAGATAGGAATCTATCCCTCCAGCATGTTCTGTTTATTGTGGTGACAAGGTTTAGGTCCCTAGAGCATGTAGCTCAGAGGGATTGGGATTTCTTTACATGGAGCATGTCCAACAGCTCTGGGTTTGATATAGCTTTGTATGTTAGGCAGTGATCGCCTCTGAGAAGGTGATATGTGACCGAGT
This sequence comes from Protopterus annectens, assembly GCF_019279795.1. Taxonomy (NCBI): domain Eukaryota; kingdom Metazoa; phylum Chordata; order Ceratodontiformes; family Protopteridae; genus Protopterus; species Protopterus annectens. The sequence goes on from NC_056742.1 coordinate 241,665,155, forward strand.
AAAGCTGGAGTTTTTTGAGACAGTCTGCATAGGGCATCTGTTTGAGGCCGGTAATCCTCTTTGTGAGGTATTTCTGTGGCCTTTCCAGTTGTTGTAGATGTCTTGTGAGGTACATACCAAAAGGGGCGTTGTACTCTATAATGGGTCTAATGAGTAATGAGTAGAGGGGAACAATGACCTCTTTTTTTCTGGATGAGAAACCTTTTGTGATGAGGTGTGCCATGTAGAAGGATTTCCTGACTACTGTGGCGATGTGATTATCAAAGGAGAGACTACTGTCCACCTGTGTCCCAAGGTCTCTTATCACACTTTCGGTGTTAAGTAGACTACCGCCTATGTGGTAGTTCATGGGTACAGAGTTTTTACTAAAAGGGATGACAATGCACTTTTTGGCATTGGGCTTGAGGCCATAGCTTTGACACCAGGCATCTGTCTCAGTGAGGCCCTTTTGTAGGATGTTCACATCATTAGGAGATTTGATTATGGCTCCTAGTTTACAATCATCTGCGAACTTTGTTAGCCAAAGACCTTCTGTGTTAGCCTGCACTTCAGAGAAGTAGATACCAAACAGGAGAGGACCTAGGACTGAACCCTGTGGTACTCCACTTGTCACTGGTCTGAAGTTGGATTTAGAGTCTGCTACTTTCACAGTGTGGGTTCGGTCAGTGAGCCAGTTGGCAACCCATCTTGTGACATAGGGATTTATACTGAGTTTAGTGAGTTTGTCTATAATTCCAGAGTGGGGGATGGTGTTGAAAGCCTTGGCAAGATCTAGAGAGGCTGTGTGTACCACCTTACCCTCATCTACAGCTTTGGTGACCGCTTCAAAGAAGTCTATCAGGTTTAGGAGACATGATCTGCTTTTTACAAACCCAAACTGGGTAGGGTCCAGAGTTTGGAGACTACCAATGTCATTGTTTATAAGTTCCATGATGATATGCTCCATAGCCTTGCAGACCAGGCTCGTCAGGCTAACGGGGTGGTAGTTCCCGGGGTCTGTGGTGGCTCCCCCTTTGTGGAGCAGGATAACTGTTGCTGTGCGCCATTCAGTGGGCACAAAGCCTGAGATGAGGATATCATTGAACATGGTACTTAGGTGGGGTGCCAGTTTGTTTTGTAGTTCATGTAGAACGCAGCCTGGGATGTTGTCAGGTCCCATGGATGCTGTGTTCTTGGCTTTGGAGAGTGTGTTTTTTACCTGTGCAGCCGTGATTACACGTACTTTGCATTCTTCCGGTATAGAGATGGGCCCTTTAGGGGATGAGAAGGGGGAAGGTTAGCACTGAACCAATCAGCAAGGATGTTGGCAATATCAATTGGTTCTGTATATTTAGTGCCATTGTGCTGTAACTCAGAGCAGATCTGAGTGTTGCCATTGAGATTCTTGACATAGCTATAGAATGCTTTGTGGTTGTCTTTAGAATCAGTGGCAATTTTGTTTTCATAATTAGCTTTGGAGGATTTTATGAGGGATCTCAGCTTCTTACTGAGGCTGACCACGGAGTTCCTCCAATCATGGGATTTTACTCTTTTTTGCAACAATTTCTTTCTTCTGTTGTAGAGTTTGTTTATAACAGGGGACCACCAGATTGGCTTCCTTTCTTCCTTTTTTTGGAGGATAGCATCTTGGTTCTGTTAGGAATTGCACGATCCATGCACTCATGTAAGTGCTTATAAAGTGCAATTGTATAGGATTCAGCAGTCGTATCTCTACTGTCCATCAGCATGAGTGTCGTGAAGTTTGCCACTTCTGTCTTAAGAAGCGTGAAGTTGGCTTTGGAGAAATTTTTTACTGTGGTTTCCCTAATGGGGAGTGGGGCTGGGATGTGGATGTCTAGGGTGATTTGCTTGTGGTCGGATTTGACCAACGAGGAATTGACCTCTGGTGTGGAACACCGGTTGCCATGTTGGTAATGACCAGGTCTAGGATATTGCTGCCCCTGGTGGGGGTGTGGATAAGTTGATCCAAGGCATTGGAATTTATGAATTCCAGAAAACGTTGAGCATAAGAGTTGGTACATGAGTAGTTTTCCCAGTTAATGGTGGGGTAGTTGAAATCGCCCATTATTAGGGTGTTAGGTTGTACCCTAATATTTTCCAGTGTATCAAGAAATGAGGAGTGGGAATCCTGGGGCATGGTGGGGGATCTGTAGCAAGCTACAATTTGCATTCCGGTCTTGCCCAGAGTTAGTTGCACTTGGATAATCTCAGATGCATTATGCTGAGCAACTAGCCTGGAGGTGTGGATATCCTTAATGAATATGGACACGCCTCCTCCTTTAGTGCTTCGGTCCAAGTTAGGTGGCTGAAAGGTGTGGTATGAATTATAGCCTGGTAATGCAGTGGTGTTCTCTGGAGCCTTGAACCAGGTCTCTGTCACTGCACAGATATCGCTGTTCTCCATTTTAAGGAGTGCCTCGAGTAAGTGCATTTTGAGGTTTAGACTTCTAGCATTGAGTAGCATTACCCTAAGATTTTGCTTGCTTGTACCTGTTATGGTGGTGAATTTGTCATTTGAATCTTGCCTAAAAAAGGCACCATAGAGGTGGCAAGAGCCTTAGCCAGTATCCAGAATCCCAAGGGCGACAGGTGCAGGCCATCTCTGGCAAAGCATCGTGGTTTGTCGATCATGTCATCCCAGGCAGACAGATAATGGATCCCCTTAGAATGACACCAGAAGCTTAGCCAATTGTTGAAGTCAATCATTTTGTCCTTGTACTGTGGTATCATTCTGGGTGATGGCAGGATGCTACTCAGGGCTAGGGTCATGCCTGCCTGGGCTACAAGATCAAAAAGCTCCTCCATGTCTCTTGTCATGTAGTTCAGGGAGGTACGTCTCAGGTCATTCACACCAACATGGACAATGACAGAGTCATATTTGTACTTGCTGTGGAGTGACCTGAGTGCATGCATTATATAACATTTCCTGGCACCTAACAGGCAGCTGACAGTGACTTTCTCCTTGTTTAGCCTGGTGAATGGAACATCAGTGTGCCTGACTATAGAGTCACCTATGACTAGATTGTTAGGTACGTTGTTATGCCTTATGGGCTGTGGTTGAGTGGCACACTGAGTTTGTGGGCCATGTGTCATTTGGGTTGTGTTGGGGGGTGGAGGTTACTTGCGTTTCTGCTTTGGATGTCCCTGTTGCTTGGGTAGATTTTTTTGGGAGCCTCCATGAATGTAGGTGTGTGTTTTGTGTTTCTATGTGTGTGTTTTGGTGGTGTAGGTTTTGAGGGACTATGTGATGAGTGTGGTGTGGTGCAAGTGTTAACCTTCTCCTCTTGACTGTCTAGTCCAGTCTTGGGTGAAGAGAGCTTTGCTTTCAGTTTAGTTATATAAGTGCATCTCTCACAGGTTGTATTGTTGGGTGGTAGGAGGAGAGGGTTGTCTGTGTACATGAGGCAATTGCTGCATTGCCCCAAGATGCCCAGATACATCAGGTAGACAGGAGAAAACACCGGTAGCTGACCCTTAGACATGCCTGGATAGGTGCTTATTTATTAAGTACTAAAAACTGTTTTTCTCTAGACAAGTGAGGAAAGTTGAGTGTTGTAGTAATTTATAGCTCATTTAGTGCTTACAATGAGTTCTAAACAAGTGCTGAGCTCAAAGAAACAGATTTGAGTGCTGAAACTAGAAAACTGGCTAGTTCTAAGAAACAAAATTAAGCTAGAAGGCTTCCCTCCAACACAGAAAGGCTTGGGGGCTCAGTAGCTTACAAACAGCCCTGGATACAGCAAACCTGTATCTGGACTAGACAACTTATAGGAAAGGCAGGAAACAAGCGCAGAATTTTTTTTTTTTTTTTTGTAAAGTGGAAAGGGGAAAGGAGGAGCAGAAGCTAACTGGGTTGGCCTTCTCAAATGTTCTCCCTGGAATAGGTAGAATGAAGTAATGACACTAGACTGGAAGGAGTGTTCCAGATCAAATTTACAGATGGGGTGGGCAACTGCAAAGCCACCAAGTATAAAAACAAGATACCAAGAGGGAGGGTGGGAAACAAAAATCAGAACAAACAAACCCAACCAGATGCTTAACAATTGTAGAAAATTCTACTTAATACCTCACACACAGTGAGTAAAATAAAAGTGCTATAAATAACTCAGAAATAAGCAAAAAACAGGATGTTTAATGTTATATATCTCAGATTTGTTAGCTCAGAGCCCTTCCTCTGATTAGCTCAGTGGGAAATGGCAGAAACAGCCACAAGTAACAAAGCTGAAACCTGAAACAACTTTAAAAAAAGCTTGAAAGAACCAATGAGGTACTTATTCCAAGGCGTAGTCCAGGCAACCCCAGTAAGCCAATGACCACACACAATTCACTCTCACTGAAATGCTATACTGGCCTTGGCTAAGCTATGATGATGACCTGGGACATGTGCTCAGACACACAGCCTCTACTAACAAACAACTAGGCCCAAAACACAAGCCTGAGTATGGACAACGCTACACTACCAACACTACTTAGGTAGAAAAAACTGCAGAAATGTTTAAACAATTAAAGGATCAAGGAGACTCTAGAGAATGCTTTTAAATGCAAACAAGTTATATGATACACTCCTAGCAGGAAATCAGAAGAAACAAACCCAACTATATGCTTAACAATTGTAGAAAATTCTACTTGATACCTCACACACAGTGAGTAAAATAAAAGTGCTATAAATAACTCAGAATTAAGCTAACAAAAGGATACTTAATGTTATATATCTCAGATTCGTTAGCTCAGAGCCCTTCCTCCGACTTCCTCCGATTAGCTCAGTGTGAAATGGCAGAAACAGTCACTAGTAACAAAGTTGAAACCTGAAACAATTTAAAAAAAAAGCTTGAAAGGACCAATAAGGTGCTTATTCCAAGGCGTAGTCCAGGCAACCCCAGTCAGCCAGTGACCACAAACAATTCACTCTCACTGAAATGCACTCTGCTGAAATGAAGAGAAATATACATGTATTTTGTAGCTGAATTAAATTTATATGTTTTAATAGAGGATACTAGCACAGCAGAGGTTAACTATAAAAATAGGGGAAATGTAAATGAGTGGTTAAGCCATTAAAAGGCACCCCACAGTGCTAAATAGGACTGGAGTTGCTGGGTCTGGGGAAGAGCCTTTGTCCATTAGCTCGGTGAAAAGAGGGGAGGCCCCAGGCACTGCCATAAACATTTGGATGTGTATTGTGGCTGTCTGTGCTAACATTCAAAGAAGAATACTGTGATAACCTAGAGTAGAGTCAGGTGACCAGATTAATTCATTCTGCTAGCCCACTTGGAAATTATATTTTAGATATTACAAAGAGAAATCTCAGAATATTGAGTATTCTGTTTGGGAAGCCTGGCTAGAAAGACCCTCTCCCCAGTGTCTTGCCTTGTGTTAGTAAGTAACTTAACTAGGGAACAGTAAAACTCTTTTAGATTCAGTCAGGAATATAGTGAAGCTTAGTTTAGATATTGTTTTTCTTTATTTGTCTGAGTCTGTCCATCAAAGTTCTTTTCAATATTTCCTGTGATATGAACTCTGTGGTTCACTGTGAATATATATTCACTATTTTCATGTACTTTTATCATTTATTATTAAATGTATTTAAAACATTTATTGTGGCTGATCCTTGTAGAAAGTATGTAACCTTTGAGAGTGCTTATATTTATTTGGTGACACTGTATGGGCCACTCCAGAAGGCTTAGCCATCTGGGTCAACTACTACAATTTGTATTAGTATTAATATTGCACCGTATGTGTGTCAGCTACTTGGGGCAGGGACACAAAGCACTGGGTTCACAGAGAGGGTGCTGGAGGGCTTGGCAAGGACACTCAACTGAGGACCTAACTTTACAGCTGTACCAGTGGGAGTCTTATTGGGGATCTGGAGGAAGACAGATATAGCAACATCCAGACCACGGGCTGAGTGCGTTCACTGTGTGCTCTTAAGGGAAATTGTATTTGATACAGAGAAGTCTGCATCTGAAAATACTGAGTGTATCCATTTAAATTTCAAGTGCACGTCCCTCTTCACAGTGTCAGTGGTGAGGATTCTGGCTCCCTGATTACCCAGTGTGGGGATGACACATATTGGTGGCCATCACATATTGGTAGCAGTAGTGGGCATCACATTATTTGGTGGCAGTGTGGTGGGATCATACCACATTGCATATTGGTGAGTGGTGGTATTGATAGTGAATTCCTGTAGCCTGCAAGCAGTTGTCACCAAAGAAGGTGTTTGTACTCTCAAGCAACCACAAAGTAGACTTTCAGAGTTTCATATCACAATAGCTTTATTTATTTACTTTTTGTTAGATTAGTCAGTCAGGGAGAGCAGGCAAGGATGTCAGCAGTGGATTATGTCAAGCTGACAAGGAACCAGTTGGCTGAGATGTGCCAAGTCAAAGGACTGGGCATACCAACCTGACTAAAGGGGAAATGATTGCAGCCTTAATCACAGCTACATCACAGACCATCAACCAGGAGGATAACCAGTCTGTTGATGGGGACTTGCAGCTCTCAGAAACAGGACAGTTCAACTTTTTCTCAGATTACTTAAAAACCCATCTGGAGTTAAAGAGACTTAAACTGGAGACCAAACAGTTGGAATTGGAATCAGCAGAATGAATGCTGCATTTAGAGGCTGAAGAAAAGAGAGACTGAGACATCTGGAAGCTGAGGAAAATGAGAGGCAGAGGCAACATGAAAAGGAAATGCTGACTCTTCGCCAGGGTCATGGATGCCATGGAGAAGGAAGTAACCATACCCCAGAAGCAATAAAGGTCAGTAAATTTCTTCCTCAGTACCAAGAAGGTGATCATTTTGATAGTTTTGTTCATATGTTTGAAAGAGTATGCAAACAGTATAAGGCTGACCGAGGGCTCTGGGTAAAATTCCTCACCCCCTTACGTCATGGTAAAACTGTAACTGTTTTTCTAAATTGTCTGATACTGGTTGTTTAAATTATGAAAATGTGAAGCACTGTTTATTACAATGTTTTAATTTAACACTTAAGCATAGACGCAAGGCAGATGAAAGTTTATGTGATTATATTGCTGAACTAAGCACTTATTTTCATAGGTGGGTGAGTGGGTGTCAGGTCTCAACTTTTTAAGGACTGGCAGACCTTTTGGTGTGGGAACAAGCCCTTAGCACTTTTTCTGAGGACATGAGAATCCAGTTGGTAGACAGAGAATGCAACTCTGCAGATGAGTTGCAGAAAAAGGGAGATCTATACTTAGCAAGCAGGGTATCACTGCACAGGTAAGGAATACTCAGTGGTGCACATGGATATAAGAAAACCCATGGTGGACAGCCTAAACCGCCTCAACAGAGTCTGTCAGTAATAGGGGAAACCACTAGTTCGGGTACACGGCCAGGATCAAGGGTTAAATGCTTTAAATGTAAAGAGTGGGGCCATGTAGCATATAGATGTCCACAGAAGCAAGGTGGGGAAAAAAAGTTGGGGGAGCCAGCAATTGGGAATAAATGAATGCCAGGGGTAAGTTGCCTGGAGACAACAGGGGTACTAAACTACCAGCAGAGCTTATATCTGATTTTCGTGGATGGGAAACTGGCCACTGCCAAGAGAGACACAGCCTCTGATAAAACCATTGTGAAGCTTGAAGTGGTTAAGGAGGAGCAGTACTTGCATATGCAGTCCACTCCAGTCAGAGCTTCAGGAAGGATCCCATTCCAAATGCCTTTGGACAGAGTTCACCTTGACTGGGAGGGAGGAAAAGGAAGCAAGCAAGCAGGTGTGTTTGAGGAGATCCCTGCAGATGTCTTGATAGGGAATGATTTTGATAATGCAGTACCTTGTGTGCATGCAGTGGCATGAAGTCAGGCTTGGAGACAGGCATGTGGGTCTGGTAGCCTGGGGGAAACCCAGACAAATCACACACCTGAAGCCAGGACTGGTAATGTGGCTACTTCAGGGAGGGAGGAACCCTGTAGTAGTGAGACTGAAAGTGAGGCACAGCTGCTGGTGGGTACTGATGTTCCCTTGGACAGAGTGACTGCAAGGACTGTGATGAGTAGTAGTACCCAGGCTGACAGTGAAGCACTGCTGTCAGTGGATACTAGACTTCCTGTGGAGGGGGAGCTGAGAAGAGTTACAAAGAGAGAGTCGAGACAGACTCAGCTCTCAGACCTTACATTACAAGGCTCGAGGGAAGTAGCTAGGGAAGCACCTGATTCTGAAGGAAAAGGGGATTCTGTATACTGGAACAAAGGGTTACTGTATAGAGAGTGGATCCCTGAGGGAAGGCTAGAAGTGAAGTAATACAGCAGTTGGTAGTGCCCAGAGCCTATCATCTGGCACTTCTAGTCATAGCCCGTGACATTCCCTTTGCAGGTCATATGGGCATAAAGCATACCAACAGATGTATTATGCAGAACATTTATCATCCTGGGATTGCCAGGGATGTAACATGGTACTGCAGGACCTGTGAGCAGTGCAAAAAGTAGGCAAGGTAGGAGACAAGGTCAAAGCTCCTTTGATGCCTTTACCTGTGATTGAGGAGCCATTTCAGAGGGTAGCTATGGATATTGTGGGGCCTTTTAGTACCCCAAGTTCCACAGGGAAGAAATATATCCTAGTGGTAGTAGATTTTGTTACTAGATACCCTGAGGCAGTGGTTCTGTCTCCATAGAGAGAGAGAAGGTGGCAAATGCTTTGCTAGAGATTTTCAGCAGGGTAGGTGTCCCAAGAGAAATACTGGCTGACAGAGGTGCCACTTTCATGTCAGACCTACTGTCTTGTATGTGAGAGTACTGTGGGGTGAAGCACCTAAAGACAACCCCCTACCACCCCCAAACTAATGGTCTTGTAGAGAGGTTTAACTCTATGTTAAAGACCATGCTATGGACATTTGCAGACCAATTTAAGAGGGAGTGGGACAAATATTTACCCCATCCACTGTTTGCTTCAAGAGAGTTGCCCCAGGAATCCACAATTTTTCACACCTTTGAGCTGCTGTATGGGCCTAGGGTGAGGGGCCTTTAGATTTAACTCATGATGAGTGGGAGGGTGAGTGTGAATTCCACAAGGAGTCTGTTGTGGCATATGCTCTAAACTCAGGACAAGGCTTAGGGAGCTCATGGACTTGGCCCAGGAGAACTTGGCAGGAGACCAACAGGAGAAAAAGGTCTGGTATGACAGGAATGCTCAAGCCAGAGAGTATGCTGTGGGGCAACAGGTGATGGTTCTCATTCCTGTCAGACACAATAAACTGCAGGCAGCCTGGGAGGGAACCTTCAAGGTGGTAAGGAAGGTCAGTGTGGTGTTAACTACCTGGTAGAACTGCTAGGCAGGAGGCATGGGGATAAATTGTACCATGTTAACATGATGATGCATTAAATTGATATAGAGGCCCTTGTGCTGAGTATTTGAAGTGGATGGCAGGAGGAGTCTGAGGGTTATCTGGTGAATGATCTCCTCAGTGAGGCTTGGAGTGACACCACAGTGGAAGGGGTAGCAATGTCCAAGCAGCTATCCCCTACCCAGGTTCGAGAAATCTGAGCAGTGTGACAGATGATGTTCATCGTGTTTCCCTGTTGCAGTCATTACAGTTGGGTTATCCTGCTGGCAGGCTACCCGCAGTCGGCCCGAGTTCCAAAGTCTGGGTCCGGCGTCGGTTGCTGTTGCCTCCTCCCTGACGTCAGTGCACCAGGGGTATAAAAGATGCAGCCAACGCCATTTTCTTCAGTCTTTCTTGCCGTGCGGTGCCCGAAGCAAAAGCAGTTCGCAAGTGCCGATCAGCCGACTCCTGAGATTTTCAAATTCAAATTTCAGATACGAAGTCTTCATTAAAGCTAAGTACCCCGTTGGGGAAACTTTTTTCTTGCTCCAGACCGATGTCAGAAAAAGTTAATAATTGTATTTCTTTTTTTTTTTAAATATTTTTATTCATTTCCAAAAACAAGAAAACATGAATGCAGGTTATTTATGACAATGAAGTATTTACAAATGATTTAAAAAAGGTAGGCTAAAACCTCTAAACAGATATCAAACATTAAAACCAAAATAAAGTATTTACAAGGGTGTCTATTGTTGACATATAATTGACTTTCTATACAATTGTTTCTGATTATAATCTGCTGCAGTCATTATTCTCCAGTATTTCAGTTACTTTTTGCCAGGCTACGTATAATGATGCAGTTCTTTCAGTTCTTCCTTTAATAGTGTTCATTTCCAATTGCGATACTGCTGACACCATATTCATGAATTTCTTAAAAGTTGGAGAAGCTTTGGATTTCCAGTTTGATGTAATGTTCTTCCTTGCAATAGCTAGGAGAGTCCATAAGATTACATATTTTGTTCTTGGCACACAGTCGGGTACAGGTGCATTAAACAAAATAATAGATTTGGAAATCTGGAATTTATCATTGAATACCATTTGCAGAAAATAATTTATTTTATCCCAATATGGTTTAATCAAATGGCATTCAGAGAACATATGTTGCCAGTCTGCTTTTATTGATAAATCACATCTCCAGCAGCCAATATTTTTCTTAAACATAAGTTCCATTTTATGAGGGGTTACATAAGATCTGTGTATGAATTGCCATGTAAAAGTCTCCAATGTAATGAAAGTGATGTCTGCTTTGGAGAGAGAAGAATTAGTTTTTATCTCTGTCATTTGGCACATGTCCATTAACTGATCTATAATAATTCCATATTTTGTCATTATTATGCATTTTATTTTTTGTTTGTTTTATAAATAGATGATAAGTATCCCTTTCCAGTAATGGGTTGATTCGTTAGTAATATTATATGTTCTATAAGGTTAGGAACATTTTGTCTTATTGATGGTTGCATTGTTTCTTGTTTGCTTAATATATACTGTCTTAATTCTTGTACATGTAACCACGAACTATCTTCCATATTTAATTTCTGTTTAATCTGGTCTATTGTCAGAGGTTTTCCAGAGTTTAGCAATTGATGCTAATATATTAATCCCTTTTCTTTAAGCATGTTGACTACTTCCATATTAAATGTTATTATATTACCTTGTGTGTACGCTACTGGATATAAAAGAAATGACCATGCTTTAATATCAGGATTGCTATTAATAAGAGTTTGGAAAATTTTTAATGTATAAGTAATGTATTTAGAGCTTATATTTTTATTCTTATGTATCATCATATATTCCTTCATCAGCCATAAAAAATTGTTTGGTATGAAATCTGTATACTTATTTGCTACTACAAATCCTGATTTTAACCAGATTCTCTCATGAACTAGCTTCCATTTTTGTATATTTTGTATTTAGCCATAATGATATTGTTTTAATAATGGATGAATGTAAATATATTTCTATGTCTGGTAAACCTATGCCACCTATATCCCAATCATCTAGATGATACTTCATAGCTATCCTTGGTTTTTTTGGATACCATAGGAATCTTACCATTAAATCATTTAATTGTTTTAGGTGCAATTTAGCTGGTGGCAAAGAACAAGCTTGTATGACATAAAGAATTTTTGGAAATATGATCATTTTAATTATATAAAGCCTTTCTTCCATTGAAAAGAAGAATTTATTCCATCTTTGTATTAGATTTTTAATATTATTTAAGGTCTCTTTATAATTTGTTTCAATTGTAGTATCTAGGTTGTTAGTTATTATAATTCCCAAGTATTTAATTATATTATCGGTAGAGATATATTTATGGTATTTTTTATTTAGATCTTTTTTATTAGTATTTATAAGCAATACATTTGTGTTGTTCTCATTAAATTTAAGACTTGAAAAGTTTTGAAAGTTTTGAATTGAGTCCCATAATGCTTTTAAACTGCTATTATTATTTTTTAAGGTAATTAAAATATCATCAGCAAAAAGTTGAATTTTAAGCTCTAGGCTGTTGTCTTGTTGTATTCCTTCATATTTTTATCCATGCGTATATTATTTGCTAAGGGTTCAATGACTAGCGCAAACAATAACGGAGAAAGAGGGCAGCCTTGTTTTGTGCCCTTAGTTATTTTAATAGATTTAGACAGACAAGATCCCAGTTTTATATAAGCCAATGATTTTTCATATAATGATTTTATTAACAAAGTGAAGTTGTTTGAGAAGCCATATTCTTCTAAAACTAACCGCAGATAATCCCAGTTCACTGAATCAAATGTGCTATTTATGTCTAAGCTAATAACATTCATTTTGTTTTTTGTGACATTTATATAATCAATTAAGGAAATAATTCTTTTAATGTTGTCATAAGTGTTCCTATCTTTTATAAAACCTGTTTGATCTTCCTCTATCAAAAGTGGTAGTAATTGTTTTATTCGAACAGCATGTATTGCCATAAAAATTTTATAATCTATATTAAGAAGTGAAATGGGTCTGTATGATGAACATTCACTGGGATCTTTATTTTGTTTCAGAATTGGTGATATTAATGTGTACTTCCAAGAAGGAGGAATGTCTTTACCATTTTTAACTGATGTAAAGACATTCAATAACAACAGCAAAGCCTCATTTGATAGTAATTTAAACATTTCTGGGGTGATATTATCTATACCTGGAGCTTTGTTTAATTTTAGCTTATTTACTTCAGCTTTAAGTTCTGTCATTGTTATTTGTTTATCTATTAGTTGTACCTGCTCCTCTAATAACCTAACTTTAACATTGTTTTTGAGAAAAGCTTTCAATGCTGAATGTGCTTCTGTTTTCTCATTTTGATTATTAAGTTTATGAAAAAATAGCCTAAAAGCTTCTAGTATTCCTTCTAAATCAGATACTTTCTTTTTGGTTTCTATATTATGTATTTCCTTGATTTGATTTGTTTTAATAATCTTTTTAGTCCTATTTGCTATTCTTCGTTGGCTTTAGTGTTCATTGAAAAGTAACATAGTTTAATTTTTCTAAGTTGATCATTGTTTTGTGGTGTAGCATCTCTGAGTATTTTTATTAGTATCTTCTAGTTCTTTTATTAAGTTGGTGTTTCCATTTTGAATATCAAGCTTTAAATTATCTACTTTTGACTGTAATTCCATTAATTCCTTATTCCACTGTTTTGTTTATTTTTATACCATCCCACCGCTCTTCCATATAGGTATGCTTTCAATGCATCCCATATATATATTTCAGATACATCTTTTGTAAGATTGATATCTAGGAATGTTTGTGTTTCTTTAATATAAAATTCCTTAAAATCTTTGAGATTTGTTATGTAAGATGGTATTCTTGTTACTGATATCCTTCTCTTGAAACATAAGTCTATCTCAAACGTTATGGTGTTATGGTCTGAAAATGGACATGAAATTGTCTTGACTTTATTTAATTTAGAGGTTAAATCCTTTGTTATGTACACTCTATCTATTCTAGAGTATGTATTATGTCTATGGGAAAAATGTGTAAAGAATAGTGAATCTGGGATACCATACTCATTTATGTCAACTATATTAAAAGTTTCAACAAACTCAGATAACAACTTTGTTAAAGGTGATCTCTTACATGTAGTTTTAGTATTTGTGTCAGTTTCTTTTATAATGCAATTGAAATCTCCAGCTATGATTAAATTGCCTTTGGTATATTGTACAATGTCTTCTAAGTGTTGTTTGGCCACTCTAACACCTAGTCCTGGTATCCAATAAATATTCACTAATGTATATATCATTTCATTGATAGATATTGTCACTAGACAAAACATTCCTGAGTTGTCATGGAGCGTGTTTATGATTTTAGGCATTAAAGTAGTGTTTTTCCACAAAATTGCTACTCCCCTTTGCTTCTGATTATAGGTGGAACTTACTAGTATTGTATAATTTTTATTGTTTATTTTATTTATGTCTTCCTGTGTAAGGTGTGTTTCCTGTAAAAATACTAGTTGCTTCACATAGCTTTAAATATCTATAAAGACTTCCCCTTTTGCAGCTATTATTTAAACCATTTACATTAAGAGATATACATTTTGCAATTGGATTTATATTAGCTTTGCTTTTATCTATATTCATATACTCGTAACAATGTGTAGATGTGTGTACATGAAGAGAATGACTTGTTCTTTCTTCTTCCAACAGTATTACAATAGATTATAGACACCCAATAAAAGTAAATTACAAGATCATAACTGAGAACAATATAAGATAAACAACCACCAAACCCCTCCATGAGAAAAAAACATCTCATCCTTGAATGATCTAATCATTCAAGCGATCTCTCTAAGTCTGCATTTCAGCATCCTCCCCCGGCCCCGCCATATGGTAGTTTTATAATGAAAAGTATCTTATATATATTTTAAGTATACATGTATCTGTCTTTACAGATTACTTAAATACAGTCTTTATCTATTTTTAATAGTTTATAAAACACTAAGGCAACACAACTATACATAGATTTAATACTTAACTATTTGGTTTTGTTTAAATTGTAAAGGAAAATCTTTTATTTTAATATATCTTTTGTGTAGCAATAACGGTTATGCATCTTAAAATTAATATGCTTGCTGTCTATCTCCCTTATAGTGTGAGTGGCATTCATAGGTATCAAATTTATTGTAATGGTCTACCTATAGATATATATATATATATATATATATATATATATATATATATGTATATATATAAATATATATATATATATATATATATATATATATATATATATATATATACATATACATATATATATATATATACATATACATACACACACACATATATATATATATACACACACACACATACATACATACACACATATATGCATACATACATAAAAAAAAATGTTAAGCATTATATGCATCAGTTAACCATGCCACAAGTTGATTAAATCAGAAAGTATCCGCAACAATGAATAGAACGTTACATTTGTATTGTCATTTATCAGTAATCTTATAGTTTTCTTTTAATTCAAAAAGTCATATTTTAGTGGTATGAATGCTACTAATTTGTTTTTGGCATTGGTATTATATAGTTTAAGACTATATTTCTTAGCAATTCCTATATATATATATTAGTGCCACTGGCATATTTCATCGCTAGTGTACCACATATGTCATATGTCAAATAGCAACTCATACTCCTTATGATATTACAGGATTTATTTGCAGCGTTATAACTGTAAGGTTGGAAAATATGAGAAGCAAAGTAGGCTTTAAATATGCTATAACACAATTGTTTGGTACTTATTACTGTCAACTCTTCTACATACACAGGAAAAGATAACCTTATATGACCATCAACCATTTTCCTTCATTTTTCTCTTCATCCTTCTATTCTCCATTTTTAATAAATATTTGTTTCTATTGTGGCTTCTTTGAATTTAGTGAGGGTACTCCATATCATATTATAGATAATATACAACGTTCAAACAAAGAACATGCCCAATATAGAGACATATTCTCAACTCAAGTGGTCCACACCATATATTTATAACACTGCAGTCAGAAATATACTAATGAATATGCAATAACTAGCAGCTTTGCAGCATGTGTGTGTCTCTAACAAGTACATACCTATAGGATATTCAAAAGAATAGATAGCAGCTCTTGTTTCATAATTAACAAATGCACACAGCCTGGTATTTACTTTCATAGACAGAAATTAGACCTGTTACTTATATGCATATCAGGTACCAACAGCAATATGTTAGTAAATGCCTATGCTATTCAAATCATATTTTAATGCTGATTGATATGAGATGTAGCTGACAATGGCTTTAGCGTTTGTGATGTTATATAATATATATTCAGTAATATAAGTAAAAGTATGTTGCATGTCTATTTGCAATCTAAGGTTCAAGGCTGATCAATTTAGACATACAAGACAATCTCTTTAGCCTTGGTTATATAATGGGAGTTACTGTGTCTCTACACAACCATTCATTTTCAGTGAGGATGTTCAATATTAATATAACTTGCCTTTAATAAAAGCATACTTATAATTCAGCAGTTCTTTCCTATATATATATATAACAATATCATAAGCAAGACTGAGATTTTTTCTTGCTCATTACTGCTTAATGATTGCACTACTTGAACAATTTAATATTTACAGAGTATCTTGATAATTAAACAGCAACTCCTTTTTACCCTTAAAATGCCTAATAACACATAGCTACATTCATGAACCTTAATTGACTTACTATCCTTAAGGTTGAGTACACTAGCTGCAGCGTGTTTACAAATATGTTATATAGTTCCAGTCAAGGACTTAAATATATTACATTTTTATAAAATTAAATTAAATTATAGTAATTTACGTGGGTGATCTTATCAGAAAAGATTATAGTAAAGTCTGTATGTGTTAACTATTCATACAGTTTCTTCCAAGTGATATACTTCTTTTTAAGCTTTGTGTGCTGTTTATGTGTACAATTCAAAATGAATAACAAATATTACAATATAATAAAATGTCATGTATGTGTTGATACCTTCTAAATTCATTAGGTACTTCAGTGTACTTTTAATATTTGTTAAAACTGTAAAAGCACTTTGCCATCTCATAAATAGTGTGCTGGTTACTTTAAGTAGCTTAGGAGCTGACACCACACCCATACTGTCTTGTTTTAGTGCTGACATCACTCATGACTGTTTACTTTCATTTTGTGCTGTTAGAAGGTTTAACACACTGTAATGGATTCTATCTGAAGAACCTTCATTCAGGGGTGGTAAAATAAGAGTTCCCAGCTCGTGATCATGGCGGGAAGACAAAATCAAAGTAAGTGAAGTTTTTAGGGCTTTTTTTAAACTGAACACCAGCTCATTAAACTTCTATTAGTTTTCTTAACATTAAGGGCAGATATACAAGCCAAACAGTTGTTTGTTAGTCAAAAAGGCACTTTTAGCATCAAAGAATAGATAATTACTTTTCAAGGCACTTTTTGACAGTTATTACTATCAGTTTTTATATATTATTATGTGTATTAAATACATCAGTTTAGATATTTCATGCAGCTTAGTGTAAATAATATAAAAAGGAATCATGCTCATTTAAATACACCACATTAATATGTCAGTGTAAATACATCATATTCTATACTAGCAGTAAAAGGCAGGTAATTTATAAATGAACTATCTAAACATCATTTAGAGTTAGAAAAATCATGACTGTAAGTATTTACACTGTAATAGAGAAAGATATGTTACCTTGCTTTCTTTTAGGGTTGTTTCCTTTAGTTATAAAATGTCCTGCTTATCTTGTATTTATATTGTTTCAAAGACTGACACATGTGTAAAGCATGAATGCTTTCAAAGAACTTTTTTGCCTTACAGAGCAAATAGAAGACAATAATGTTTGTATTTTTCATATGTCTTTTATCGTTTCTTCTTCTTCTTGTCAGCAGTGCTCCATTCATTTTTTTCTAAGTGACGCTTAACTCCAAATTGAGAGAAATCCATTTCTTCCACATTATCCAAGGTTTTATTAGCTGAAAGATAAGAAACTGTTGCTTGCAGAGTGTCAAAAGTTTTAGGACCTTCAGTAAAAAATATTTTTATTCTTGCAGGGAACAGCAAGTGGACTTTAAGTTGTCTTTTTTTCAATTCCTTTATCAGAGGGAGACATTATTTTCTTGCAGTTATAACTCCAGCAGACTAATCATTATCAAATCTGATTATGTTGTCTTTGTATTTAACTGGAGAAGTTGACCATGCTGTTTTTAAAATAAGTTCCTTGTCCTGTGATGAAAAAACTTTACTATTATTGATCTCAGGTGATTTTTTGATTTGATGGTTGATGAAGCAGCTCTTAAGGATCTGTGGGCTCTTTCAATTCCATAAGAAAGAGCTTCAGGCAATTTTAAAACTTCTGGTAACCAGGTAGTAAGGAAAGTCACCATGTTATCTCCCTCTGTTTTCTCTGGTAGCCCATAGATGCGAAGGTTATTTCGTCTGGACCTGTTCTCTAGATCCTCTATTTTATTTTGTAATGAAGCATTATGTTGTGATAAAAAATGTAGCTGAAGATCTTGTTCTGAGAGTCTGCCCTCAGTATCATTTAAGGATCTATCTATGTCAGCTATTTGAGACTTCTGTTGCGTCATTATTTCTTGTAGTTGCTGTATTTGTTTTGTAGATCTCTCCTCAAAAGTGTCCAGTTTGGTATTCATTTTGTCAAATTTCACTGACAAGTCCTGTATAGCATTTAATAAAGACTGTATCTCCTTTTTCATCGTCTGGTCCTGTGTGGTATGCTTAGAAAAGCTCATTTTCAGTAGATTCAGATACCTTCCTTCTTGTTTTTGACAGGAAAAATAATGTTTAAAGCCAATTTTTTTGCACTGTAGACTTCTAGTGATATTAGTAGAAGTAATTCAACAAAATAGGTTTGTCTACAATATCTAGTTTTTAAAAATTCCTGTCAGAAATATCTTTTGAGTGCAGAGCTGAGAAAAGATGCTGCTAACCAGTCTACATCCTAGCCACGCCCCCAATAATTGTATTTCTTGTGGGAAGCAAATACCTCATAAGGATTTTCATTTTTACTGTATTCCTTGCCTAGGCCCTGACCACGACATTGCTAGTTGTCGGTTTTGTGCTAGATTTAACCAATGCACTATTAAGCATCGGTACGATTTTGCATTTCATTACTTTGGCAGAAGATTCAATTATATAATGCAGTCGGATCAGCCGACTACTGGAGTTTATAAAAAGTGCAAAGAAAAAGAAAAGGACAGGCATCCGAGGTCCAAAACCGATGATGAGGCTTCTGTTAGGCCTGTCGCCGGTTCACCGGTTTTCAGTGAGGTGCTTTCGCAGCCCCTGACGCCCGCTACCTCAGAGCCACAGACTGCTTCTGACTCCCACGTGGAGCCGACTAGGCCACTGGAAACTCAAGGTATTGGACACTCGGAAACTATTCCCTCAGATGGGTCCAGAGCCGCTGAGCAGGCATCGGCTTCTGAGGGTGTTTTCAGGCCTACACAGTTATATGTAAAGCCATCTTCAGCTTCGAAGACAAAAACTAAAACAGCTCTAAAGACAAAGAAACAAGTACAGCATTCTCCTGGACAGGCCTCCATGCCTAAAAAACAGATGCTTAAAATGGCCGAAGACCTAATTACTTTGATCAGGGGTTCCCATCCCCCTCCTGATAAGAGGCCTAGGCAAGATATTGAATATGAATCTTCAGATCAGGTTTCCATTTCTTCTGATTCCTCTTCTGAACAGGAATATTCCCTTCCTCCCTATGAGGATTCTGATGCTGAAGAATCTATCCCTTCAGCCTCTCCTCCTGAGGATTATTCTTTTGGTGAGACCCTGCATACTATGAGGGAGCATTTCCATTGGGAGAGCCAGGATTACTCAGAATCCAAGAAAAGCCTCAGAGACTTCCTTTTATTACCCCAGCACAGACCCCTGGCTATTCCTTCTGTTTTAGACATTGCAGATGATGTATTATCAGAGTCCGGTCTGTCTCCTGACTCTTTACCACCAGCTCGTGTTAAGCCAGACAGATACCACAGGGTTCCTGATTCTCATAAATTTCTTTACAAAAACCCTGCTGCTGACCCAGAAACTATTTCTCAGGGTCCCAAGGGGGTCAAGGCTTCCACTGCAAAAAACCCTATCCCCTCTGATAGGGATTCAAGGGCCCTGGACAGATGGGGGAAAAAGATTTATACTTCTACTACCTTGGCTGTAAGAGCTTTAAATTGTCAGTTTCATATGCTTAAATATCAGCAATATCTTATGTCACAGCTTAAACAGAAAATGTTGACAAATTCAGAATGTGCAGAAAACAAAGAAATGCAGGATTTATTGCATGCAGCTGAACAAGTGGGAAAGCATACTTTGCAATGTGGTTTTGATTCTTTAGAGGCCTCATGTAGGGCCGCAGTTACAGGTTCTGTCATTAGGAGGCATGCTCGGTTAAAAGAACAGAATCTGCCCGATCATGTTAAAGCAAAGCTTTTAGATGCTCCATTACAACATGATTCCTTGTTTGGTGTTAAAGCAGAAGAGGTGTTGAAGAAAATGGAGGACAAAGCTAAATCTATGCAAACAGTGAAGGATTTCTTACAGGTACAGCCTCCCAGATTTAGCAGGAACTGGCCTACAAAGAATTGGTCCTTTCCAGTGTCAGACAGGACACAAAGAGGCAGATACAGACACCCCAGAGGCAGATCACAGCCACAAGGCTCATACAGGCCTAAACAACAGGGTGCTTCTACCTCCAAAAGCAGAGAGGAAAAATCACAGCCATACAGGAAACAGTCTCAATGACTTTCCCCTGCCAGCACCAAGCACTTATCTTCTGGCAGCACCTTTGGGGGGAAAACTAGCATTTTTTTCACAAAATTGGCACATGATCACCCAGGACAAATGGGTCTTAAATATCATATCTCAAGGCTACAGGTTCCACATTCACACCCTGCCAAGGCCAAATGGTATGCCAGACCTGCCATGCAATCAATGGGCAGAGGCACAAAAGCAAGTTTCATCCCTCATGGACATGAGAGCCATTCAGCAAGTACCACAGCAAGAGCAGGGACAAGGATTTTCCTCAAGGCTATTCTTGGTACCCAGAAAGGACAAAGCCTGGAGACTAATACTGGACCTGTCCTAAACACATTCCTGGATATTCCAAAATTCAAAACGTTAACTCTTCAGTAGCTTCTGCCCATGCTGGGCAAGAAGGCTTGGCTTGTGACTTTAGACCTAAAAGAGGCATACCTGCATGTCCCAATCAGACAATCATGCAGAAGGTACCTCAGATTTATATCTGGCTCAATGCACTACCAATTCTCTGCACTGCCCTTTGGCTTATCTACTGCACCCAGGGTCTTCACAAAATGCCTGGCACCAGTAACTGCATTTTGCAGACAAAGAGGAATACAAATATATCCTTACTTGGATGACTACCTTATTCAAGCAGAGAACAAGGACATCCTACTACAGCATCTGGTGTTTGTAAAAAGATTACTAATAGGTCTAGGGTACACAGTAAATGAAAAGAAATCAAAGCTTGTACCCTCTCAAGAGATAATATTCCTGGGTGCAAGCTTAAATACAACTGCCCAGATGGCTTATCTCACGCCAGACAAACACAGACAACTGACTACTTATTTCAAAATGTTGGCAACAAAGACCCAGTTATCTGCAAGAAAAATTCTGCAGGCTTTGGGCTTCATGGCATCCTGCATACTGCTAATTCCATATGCAAGACTGCATATGAGGAAACTTCAATGGTATCTGAAAAGTGTTTGGACTCAACACTGCCACAGCCTAGAAACAATAATTACCCTCATTCCCTGCCTGCAATAGGAGTTTTGATGGTGGGCAAGAGCCTGTCACCTCAACACGGGACAGCCATTCTCCTTACCCACAGCCAGGCAGACATTGACAACAAATGCATCAGATTATGCCTGGGGGGCCCATATGGCAGGAAGATGTATTCAGGGCACATGGTCCGCAAGTCAAAAGCATCTACATATCAATCAAAAAGAGATGCTAGCTGTTCAGAATGCCCTGACAGCCTTCAAGGATCAATTTCATCCAGGACAACTACTGATAAAGACGGACAATACTACAGTCATGTGGTACATAAACAAGCAGGGGGGCACGCATTCCTACCCACTCTGTAGATTAGCCATGAACTTGTGGGACACAGCACTGACTTACCAAGTACATCTGCAAGCACAATTCCTGCCAGGAAGGGTAAATACTCTGGCAGACGAACTAAGCAGAAACCCAATGGATCCCCACGAGTGGAAACTGGATCCACAAGTCTTCAACATGATAACAAGGAACTGGGGATGCCCGGACATAGACCTATTTGCCTCCCCTCACAACTGCCAATTACAAAGATTCTGCACAAGGACTTATCATAAGCAGGCATGGAAAGTGGATGCTCTATCTTTCAACTGGAAAAACCTGACAGTATATGCCTTTCCTCCTCTGCCTCTCCTCCCCAAGGTACTCCTCAAGGTCAGACAAGAGAAGCCAAAAATGATACTGATTGCCCCAGACTGGCCCCGCCAGCACTGGTACCCAATTCTAAAGAGCTTGTTTCAATGCTCAGCTTGGACATTACCTCAAATTACTCACTTATTGACCCAACAAGACAGTCAGATATTGCACAGCAAAATCAGGACCTTAAATCTGGCAGCATGGCAGATAATGTAGCCATTCAAGACACACCTCTCTCTAAAGCAGTGATGGATGTTATTTTAGAGGCCAGGAGGCATAGCACTAGAAAAACTTATGCAGAAAAATAGAAGAGATTCTGTGCTTGGAACCAGGCACTAGGTATTGACACGACTGTTCCAAATATTCCTCAGATTTTGCAATACTTTACTGAGATGCTGGATAAAGGCCTTTCCTTTTCATCAATTAAAATTCATGCCTCTGCCATTTCAGCTCATTACAATACAGAACCACCTATTTTTTCTCATCCATTGCTAAGGCAGTACCTCAGAGGAGCCAAAAACATAAGACCTCCAAGGAGTGCTCCAATACCTGCTTGGGACCTCAACTATGTCTTGGAAAAACTCACACTGCCTCCGTTTGAGCCAGCCTCTGCAGCTGATATAAAATTCTTATCCTGGAAAACAGCTCTGCTCCCAGCAATAACTTCTGCTAGATGAGTCTCAGAGTTACAGGCACTCATGGCTGTGGAACCCTTTATCATTTTCCATCCTGACAGGGTTTCTCTAAGGACAAACCCTACAGTTATGCCTAAGGTAGTGTCCAGTGTGGCCCTTAACCAAACAATTCATTTGCCTACCTTTCACCCAAACCCACAGAATAAGAGTGAGAGACTTTCTTTGGACATTCACAGGCAGCTACGCTTCTACTTGGATAGAAATAAAGCTTTCAGAAAGACTGAACAACTTCTAGTGGCATATGTTGCAGGATCACAAGGAAACCTATCTCAAAACAGACTGTTTCAATGTGGATAGGCCACTGCATTCGTTTCTGCTATTCACAGCATGACAAATCAGTGCCTAAGGGCATTAGGCCACATTCAACCAGAACAGCAGCCACATCAGCAGCCTTCCTCAGAGGAGTACCAACCAAAGACATCTTAGAGGCTGCAACTTGGAGTTCAGTGCATACTTTTACAAAGCACTATCACTTACCACTCTACTCTAAATCCAGGACAGGCTTTGCCACTGCAGTTCTGCAGGGCCTGATAGCCTCTCCTAATCCTCTTTAGCCAGCCTCCCAACCTTAGCTTCGGGATTCAACCCAATTGTAATGACTGCAACAGTGAAACACAATGAACATAATACAGTTGTGTACCTACCATAAATGTAGATGTTCGAGTATATTCACTGTTGCAGTCCAGGTTACCCACCCACCATCCCCCTTTTCCTTGCTGGAACCTATCTGTACTTCTCTAGTCTATACAACCTATGTGGTGTATTTGCTTGTAGATGAAGGAAAAGTTGTTTTTTGGTGTATGCATGCTTATTGGCATAAGTTAGCCTACCTTTTTAGGGGCACCTGACATCTGGGGCAAGAAAAACTGAAGAAAATGGTGTCGGCTGCATCTTTTATACCCCTGGCGCATTGACGTTAGGGAGGAGGCGACGGCAACCAACGCCGGACCCAGACTTTGGAACTCGGGCCGACTGAGGGTAGCCTGCCAGCAGGATAATGCAATTGTAATGACTGCAACAGTGAATATACTCAAACATCTACATTTATGGTAGGTACACAGCTGTACTTTTGGGGGCATGTTCACCAGGAAACTAGGGTGCACTAACATGGTACAGCACCATGTAGATACAGGACCCCAAAGACTTATAAAGCAGGCTCCGTACAGGGTGCCTGAGTGAGTCAGACAGACTCTGAGGGAGGAGATACAGGAGATGTTGGAATTGGGAGTAATCCAGGAGTCCAGCAGTCCATGGGCCTTCTCAGTAGTGCTGGTACCAAAGAAGGATGGCAGCACCAGGTTCTGTGTGGACTACAGGAAACTAAATAGTCACACAGAGTCAGATGCTTACCGCATGCCTAGGACAGATAAAGCCCTAGAGCAGCTGGGTGGGGCTAAGTATCTGACCACTATTGTTCTTATCAAGGGCTACAGGCAGGTGCCCTTGACTCCCAATGCTAGAGAGAGCTCAGCCTTTATGAATCCTTTTGGCTTGTATGAGTTCACAAAGATGCCCTTTGGGATGAAAAATGCTCAAGTGACTTTCCAGTGACTGGTAGATCATATCCTAGCAGGAGCAGGAGATTATGCCCTTGCTTGCCTGGATAATATTGCTATCTACAGTCCTGGAAAGAGCACCTGCAGCATGTAGGGAGGTTCTGGGCAGACTGCAGAGGGCATGGTTGACCATTAAGCCCAGTAAGTGACAGGTGGGTATTCCAGAGGTCTCCTACCTGGGACATAGAGTGGGAAGTGGTAAGATCAGGCCAGAACATGCCAAAGTGGGAGCCATTCAGGCTTGGCCTGCTCCTGTTACCAAAAAGCAGGTGAACACATTTTTAGGGACAGTGGGATACTATAGAAGTTTTGTCCCCAATTATAGTATCATAGCTGCCCCCCACAGACCTGACAAGGAAAAACAGGCCAGATAAGGTAGTGTGGACTCCAGCATGTGAACAGGCATTCCAGAAGCTTAACTGAAATTTGGGAGGACCTCCTGTGTTAGACAATCCAGATTACAGCAAAGAATTTGTTGTGCAGGTGAATGCTTCAAATCATGGGTTGGGCAGTACTTAGCCAGATTTCCTCAAAGGGAGAATAACTGCCAGTGGTATATCTCAGCTGTAGACTCCAACCCAGGGAGGAATGTTATGCAGCTGTAGAAAAGCCATGACTAGCCATAGTATGGGCACTGCAGAAGATTCAGCCTTATCTCTAGGGAAGGAAATTCACTGTAGTTAATGACCACAATCCCTTAATATGTCTACATAGAGCCAACCAGCAAAATGTCAAGTTATTAAGGTGGAGCTTAGGACTGCAGGCATATGTCATGACAGCATAACACCATAGTAGGGTCAGCAATGCCAACACAGATGGGGTCTCAAGACAGAGAATGGGGTAACATATTCCCATATAGGTTTATTTCTCTCAAACCATGCTTCTCAAGGGTCACTTGAAAAACTAGCTTGAGTCTTCGAGGGAGGGAGAAATGTAATGATATAGGCAAGTGCTAGCATAGCCAGCTGGAGTTTTGCAAAGAATGATATGTCCTTTGAATATCAAACTGATTTATACAAGATGCTTGTGTACAAATGTATTAGAACTGTATGTCATTTGTATATCAAGCTGATTTTGTACAGATGCTTGTGGTGAACATGTATTTGTGAGCTTTGCTTGTGTTGACATGTATCAACAGTGCACCTTGCTGAAATGAAGAGAAATGTACATGTATTTTTATAGCTGAATTAAATGTATATATTTTAATAGAGGGTACTGGCACAGCAGAGGTTAAAATTAAGAAAAATAAGGGAAATGTAAATGAGCTGTTAAGCCATTAAAATTTACCCCACAGTGCTGAATAGGACCAGAGTTGCTGGATCTGGGGAAGAACCTTTGTCGATTAACTCAGTGAAAAGAGGGAGGCCTCAGGCACTGCCATAAACATCTGGATATATATTGTGGCTGTCTTTGCTAACTTCCTGTCTCAGCTTCAAAGGGGAATACTGTGAGAACCTAGAGTAAAGTCATGTGACCAGATGAAGTAATTCTGCCAGCCCACTTGGAAATTATATTTTAGATATTACAAAAAAAAATCTCAGAATACTGAGAATTCTGTTTGGGAAGCCTGACTAGAAAGACCCTCACCCACAACATCTTGCCTTGTGGTAGTAAGTAACTTAACAAGAGAACAGTAAAATTATTTTAGATTCAGTCAGGAATATAGTGAAGCTTAATTTAGATATTGTTTTTTGTTTATTTGTCTGCGTCTGTCCACCAGTGTTCCTTTCAATATTTCCTGTGATCTGAACTCTGTGGTTTACTGTGAATATATATTCAGTATTTTCATGTACTTTTATTACTTATTATTAAATATATTTAAAACATGTATTGTGGCTGATCCTTGTAGAAAGTACTTAACCTTTGAGAGTGCTTATATTTATTTGATGACACTGTATGGGCCATTCCAGAAGGCCTAGCCATCTTGGTCAACTATTACCATTTGTATTAGTATTAATATTGCACTGCATAGTTGGATACCCTTTGTAAGAGCTTTATAGTAACTGACTGTTGGCTATGATAACTACCTTATACACTATGCAGAAGGGGACACATCAGGTACAGCTGTGCTTGCTTTTATCAGGTGTGTATGTGTGTGTGAAAAATTAAGTGTGTGTGTGTGTGTGTGTGTGTGTGTGTGTGTGTGTGTGTGTGTGTGTGTGTGTGTGTGTATGTGTGTGCGACCTACTTGAGGCAGGGACACAAAGCACTGGGTTCACAGAGAGGGTGCAGGAGGACTTGGCTTGGACACTTTTCTGAGAACCTAACCATACAGCTCTACCAGTGGGGAGGTTTATTGGGGATCTGTAGGGAGACAGATATAGAGACATCCAGACCTTGGGCAGAGTGTGTTCCCTGTGTGCTCTTAAGGGAAACTGTACTTGATGCAGAGAGGTCTGCATCTGGAATACTGAGTGCCTCCAGTTGTATCCAAAGTGCATATCCCTCTCCAGTGTCAGTGGTGAGGATTCAGGCTCTTTGATTACTGGCCCAGTGTGGGAATGACACATATTGGTGGCCGTCACATATTGGTAGCAGTGGTGGGCATCACAGTTTATATCATCACTGATTCCTAAAGATCATACTGATTTGATTGTAAACAGACTAACCACAAGATAATATCTAAAAGGTTCTAATACTAATTGATCATGTTGATTATAAAAGTAAAGAGTTAATTTTGTTTGTGTTGATACAGAATTTTTTTCTTTAAATTGGACAGATATCTTTAAGACATTAGAAATGTTTATTTTTTCTTCAAAATTTTTGAATTTATGCAAAGGTTTATATTACAGTTACATATATATAAAATATGATCTCATCTTTCTTAGGCAGTTAATATTAGGAAAATAACTAAATAAGGTTGACTTACATCTAGGTTATTGTTTAAATTGGCTATAACATCTTTAGCTAATTCTGTAAGACAAAATTCAGATATTATAGAATATGGAATGGTAACTAGAATTGAAGATAACATTTCAGTATTTGCAAAAGAGGGGAATTTAAGGAATGGATTTTGGAAATTATTCAGGAGCTATAAGAGGAGATAGACATTTCTTCTGGGAATATAGCTAGAGAATGAGATAAAAATTAAACTGTAGTTTAAAATTAGGAAATTAGTGTGAAAATAAAGGAAAGGAAGATATGGTTAAGAAGAAACAAGAATTATTTAGAGGTACAAACAAATGTTAAAGTATTGTAAAATAGAGAGAATCCCACAGAACAAGAAGAGGAGCAACTGCAGAATGCTAAACAGAAAATAAGGGATTCCCTCAATAATATGCATGAGTTTAGAAAGACTGCTGTCAAGCAATGGTTTTTTGATAATAACTCTACAGCACAAACACTTTTAGCACAATGACTTAGGCAACGGAAAGTAGAAAAGGCTGTCACCAAGCTTAGGGAGCCTATAACAAAGAAGATAAAAGATCCTATAACAGTACTAGAAATATTTTTGAAATTTTATAAAAGTCTGTATAAAGCAGAGAAATATGGAAATCAAGAAAAGGTACAAATGGAAATGTTTATGAAAGAATTAAATATGCCAGGGTTAGAGATAGATGAGGCTCTATTACTAACAGTTAGGATAAGAGGCGATGGGATAAAAATGGTGATATATAACTAATCTACAGGAAAGTCCAGGTCTCCAGGAACAAATAGTATTCCTGTGAAAGTTTTGACGCTAGGAGGGGAAAAATTGATAAAAATCTGGAAGGTTTTGTTTAACTGTAAATTGTTTTATTTTAAGAGGAGAAGTACCAACATCCTGGAAGAAAACAGTGGTAGCTGTAATACCTAAAGAGAGTAGAGATCCATTGGATCCAGCTTCATAAAGGCCCATTTTAATACTAAACCATGATTATAAAGTGTTTATGTCTATAATTAAAAGAAAAACGAGTTGAATGGTAGGAGAAAGCTGAAATAAGCAAATACGAATAACGTAATGCTAAAGCAACTAAAAACTTTAATATGGTAAGCGCTTTCAGTGGTAAAAATATTCTACCTTCTTCTGAAGAAGGTGGAATATTTTTACCACTAACTCTTATATTAAAGTTTTTACTTTAGCATTACTGATTTGCTTATTTCAGCTTTCTTCTACCATTCAACTCGTTTTTCTTTTGATTTTTAGTAGTTTTTTGGTTTTCTTGGTTTTATGTCTATAATTGCTAAAAGAATGGCAAAAGTGATGCCATTATTGATAGATATGGATCAATGTGTTTTGTGGAGGGGAGGCAAACATCTGATAACATTAATAGAGCACTGATGATCCAGAAGGAAGCAGAATGTAAGAAAATACCACTGTTGTTGGTGGGTCTTGATGCAGATAAAGCATTTGACAGAGTAAGCTGGGACTTCTTGAGCAGGGCAATGGAAGTAGTTGCTTTCCATGATAAAATTATAAGGGTGATTAGGAGTATATATTAGGGATTGGAGGTAAAAATTAAAGTGGGTGGGGTCCTCTCCAATAATTTCTGTGTGAGTAGAGGAACCAAGCAGGGGTGTCCTTCATCCCCTTTTTTGTTTCCATTATATTTAGAACTACTGGCAAAGAAAATAAGGGACTCAGAAATTTATGGATATAATTGCTATGGTAGTCAAGACGAGCTGGCTCTATTTGCAGATGATATTATTTTATACTGACAAAACCAGAAAGGGACATTACATTGTTGTGAAACAGTTTGACAGTTTCACATCTTTTCAGGATAGAAATTAATGGAGCTAAAACAAAGGGAATAGCGGTAAATTATGTACCCACACATGAATTTGTCCAGCAATATCCATATTTAAGAGGACATGATACAATGAAGTATTTATGAATATGGATTAAAAAATGACTCCATTGTAGCAACTAAGGACATGTGGGAGAAGACTAAACAGAAGATAACACAAAAATTGAGAAACTGAAAGCTTTGTTATAAGGATATGGATAGTAAGATACAATCAGTTAAAATGTTTTTAGTCCCTTTAGTTTTATACACAGGTCAGACTTATTTTTATCAACCAGAGGAGAAGTTGTGAAGAGCAATTAAAAAAGAGCTGAAGGATTTTATCGGGGGGGGAGTGGCAAGGGTCAAGTGGGATAAGCTGATTCTTCCAATAGAACAAGGCAGACTAGGATTACTTGATTTGAAGGGGTATTTTAGAGCCACACAGTTAAGGCTCTTATACATCGCACAAGCAGAAAACTATAATTCAAAGTGGAAAGGGATGATGATGATACAGGGAAGAAGCTCAAGAAACAAGGAGCGACTGGGATTTTGGATGGAGACCCTTAAGAAGAATAACAATAATCATATAGAATATTAAATTCATAAAGTAGCAGAAAGTATTTTAAGAACTAAGCCAGCATAGGAATGGAGAAAAGATATTCTGCAGATAAGTATGAGTGCAATTAGGGATACAGACAATAGGCAAGAAGGGGATGGGATTTACTGGAGAAACTGGCTAAAGATCCAAGGCATTGGGAGCAAATAACTAGAAAGGGAAAGGAAGACACCAAGAATTTATTTGGACTGCAGCTTAGAGATTGCTTTCCCTACCAAGGATTGATATCAGAGTATAGGTAAAGAGAAAGAATAGCAGTGCTAAGATTTTTTTAATAGAATCAAGAACAGAAGCTGCCGTTAAAAAATAAATAATTTGTAGAGCTTATAAAATATTGCATGACAACTATAAGAATCAATCAGAGGAGCTTAGAAAGGATTGGGAAAAGAGACTGGATAAGCAATTTTCACAAAGAGACAATGGGGGATTTATGTAATCTCCCAAATATACAACAAGTCTAGAAAATTTAGGGTCTTTGATTTGAAGTTTTTTTTATACCCCAAGTAGACGCCAAATAATTTTTCCTCAGTTAGACAGCAAATGTTGGAGGTATGATGGAGAACAAAGAGGTAACTGGGAACATATTTTCTGGGAGTGTAATGAGTTGGCAGACTTTATAGATTCCCTGCAGACTATGTCAGAGATACTGGGTGAGCAAACTGATGTAACTCAGGAAATAATTGTTTTGAACTATGATACAGAATTGTAATTGCCTTGACAGGTAAGTCCTTGCTGAGTCTAATTATGGTGACAGCTAAAAAAGCAATTATTAGAAAATGGAAATCAAAGTCTAAGCCAACTACTAAAAGTTGTGATCAGAGTATAGGCAAAGAGAAAGACATGGGATCTTTAGAAAAGAGAAGAAACAAACTACATAGGAAAAATGGGAATTGTGGGAACAGTATATGCAGAAGAGAAACAAGGTTTAAAAGAAGGCAGGATTTGAATGAGTTATGTAATACTTAACCGACAATGACTGGATATATTATAAGTGATATATAATGTTTGCAACTACAGTTGTTACAATGGGGTCTGTAATGCATAATACTTGCAATTAAAATTGTGTTAATGTGGTTTGTTTTCCATTGATACAAACGGAAGATTGCCTATGTCATATGTGATAATTCAATAAATATGTTTTTTGCTTAAAAAATATTTCAGTATTTGCAGTGGCATACTACTAACATTAACACTTTTGAAAGAGGCATTAATACATTTAGATCATACATTAAATACTATATATTTTACCTGAAATACCTGTAATGTAATAATATTAAGAAAAATTAATATTAATAAATAACAAAACAGAACCATAAACCGAAATGTATTTTACAAAATAATCAGCCAAACAAGCAAATAAAATATCTTGTGATTCTGATTTGAGTCATTTAGATCTTAGTATAAAACACAATATAATATTATCAATGACATTATACATACTATCTGGATGAAATAAGTTATTTTTAGTTTTGAAGATGAATTATTACCTGAATTCATAAAGATTACAGCAAAGTGTACATAATGTGTGCACCTTAAGGTAAATGTTTTGAATTCATACACAGCCCCACCATGGTGCTTTTGCATGAAGACATGCAGCATTAGAGTTTGTTGTCTCCACAGCCATACTGGATGCTAATAAGGCAGTCCAAGAGAGAGAGGCATATGCTAATTAACCATGTGCTGTCCTCCCAGAACTGCCTCTGGGAAGGCAGATATGTGCTAAGTAATTCATAGAATTGCTCAGCCATGCAGATTAGTATAGTCAATCCTTCCACATTGTGTTAGTGAACACAGACATATGGCTATGTTCATCCATCATGATAGAGGTAAGTGTGGGGAGTTTAGAGGTAAGTGTGGGGAGTTTAGGGGTAAGGTAGGGAGAGGTAGCGTGTGCATGAGTTTCTGTGAGGGGCTACATGTGTGAGTGTATTTTTGAGTCTGTGTCTGCCTGGGGACCTACTGGTAGAAGATTTAGGAGTAAGTTAGGTAGACGGGTGTGTGTATGTTTGTGTGTTTGCATGCGTGTGTGTGTGTATCTGTGTGTGTGTGTGTGTGTGTGTGTGTGTGTGTGTGTGTGTGTGTGTGTGTGTGTGTATGGGTGAATGGATGAGTGCCTGTGTGTGTGAATGGGAGGTAAGGGTTTTTTTTCTTTGGGGGGGGCTGTCACACCTTCACACTCCACTAGACTAATGAGCAGAGTCTACAACTTTGGGTGGGGAAGACTGGGCAGCATTTAAACAGTATGGATATTGGGGATGCAGGGAAACTATACTTCAGAGATATTCAACATGGTGCCTTAAAGGCACATATTTAAAAATGTAGAGAGAACCACTAGACACCAGGGAAAAGCAGCATGCCTTAAAAGGCACTAAACAGACTTCATACCCTGTACCCTCCCACCTCACACAAAGGATATTTGTCCTGTGTGCTACCACTATTAACAAGGGCTATATCTTAAAAATACATATAACTAAAAAAATACAAAGAGTGAATAGGGATTTTAACCATGGACACATGACACAAAAAATCCCTACAGGGCTTTAATAATAGATATTGAAGACCTTGGGCATTATGCAATGACTGCAATGTCAAGATGCACAAGGGGAGAGGCACAGGAAATAATAGCCACACCTCCCAACCCTGTAGGCTAACAACTTTTGCCCTAGCATGGATTTACTGTATGATATGAGGTGAAAAACTTGAATGCCTGTTAAGTACTAAAAATATAATCTTCTGTGAATTAACAGGATAAGGGAAAAAGGAGACATAGTGGAAGTTCTGACAACAGGGACAGGTGTGTGTGTGTGTGTGTGTGTGTGTGTGTGTGTGTGTGTGTGTGTGTGTGTGTGTGTGTGTGTGTGTGTGTGTGTGTGTGTGTGTGTGTGTGTGTGTCTATATTACAATGTAGAACTCCAATGATAACAAAAACACAGAACAGCAATTTTTTTCCCTGGGAAAAAAATTGCTGTTCCGTGACAAAAAAAAAAAATTACACTTTAAACTTAAACTAAAGTGGGGGACTTCACCCCCCCACACACCCCCCAACATGGGGGCTGTGCCCCCCACACCCCCTACTTAAATATACCAACTCCAAGATCGCACCACAGTGGATGAAATAGCAAAGCCCTGAAAACAACCCACCGACTTTTTTTCC
Source organism: Protopterus annectens (assembly GCF_019279795.1). Classification (NCBI taxonomy): domain Eukaryota; kingdom Metazoa; phylum Chordata; order Ceratodontiformes; family Protopteridae; genus Protopterus; species Protopterus annectens. The sequence goes on from NC_056742.1 coordinate 241,697,716, forward strand.
CTGGGATATTTCCATTGTAATATAGACCCTATATATATATATATATATATATATATATATATATATATATATATATATATATATATATATATAGGTTCACAGGTTTATACTAGGCTATCTGCCCTAAGGCATTTATAAGCCTAGCCCAAAGTTTTGTGGCTTACGCCACCCCTTATATGAAAAAATACTGTACCCATTAGTTTGTTGTGCCTCTGTCCAGCAGTGACACAGAGATGATTCCCGGGGTAAACCTACGATCTCCCATCCACAGGTCAAGATTTCTCTTGAACAGAGCCAGTGAGGTGCTCTGCCTTACATGGACCGGGATTTTATTCCACAGCATAGGGAGTCTCTGAGTGATAAATCTATCCCTCCAGCACGTCCTATTTATATCCGTGCTAAGGTTTAAGTCGCTTGCTCTAGTGGTTTTGTTGGATTTGGATTTTTTGAGGTGGAGCATGTCCATTAATTCCGGGTTGGACATGGCCTTGTATGTCAGGCACATGTCACCTCTGAGCAGACGGTATGCGACTGAATAGAGCTGGAGTTTCTTCAATCTGGCAGCATATGACAGATTTTGGAGTCCCTTTATCCTTTTGGTGAGGAACTTTTGGGGTCTCTCCAATTGCTGCAGATGTCGGGTGAGATACATCCCGAATGGGGCATTGTACTCGATCATTGGTCTGATAAGTGAAGAGTACAGGGGAACAATGACCTCACTAGATCTGGATGTGAATTCCTTCATGATCAGGTGGCAATGTAGAAGGTCTTTCTAACCACTTTAGCAACGTGAGTGTCAAAAGAAAGGCCACTGTCAACCTGGGTCCCCAGGTCCCTGATAACCTCTTCCGTGCTTAGTGGATTGCCACCTATATGGTAGCTTGGGGTTACCTTGTTTTTCCCGAAGGGTATGACTATACATTTTTTGGCGTTTAACTTCAGGCCATGGCTCTGGCACCAGCTATTTGTTTCCGTGAGTCCCTTCTGAAGGATATCCGTGTCCGATGCACTTTCCACTATGGCGCCCAGTTTGCAGTCATCTGCAAACTTTGTCAGCCAAAGTCCTCCCATGTTGGCCTATACTTCTGAGAAGTAGATGCCGAACAATAGGGGGCCAAGGACCGAGCCCTGTGGGACACCACTTGTGACCGGCTTGGAGTCTGACATAGCGCCAGCAACTATAACCCTGTGGGTTCTGTCCTTAAGCCAGTTTGCAACCCATCTTGTGACATTTGGTTTACATTTAAGCTGGTAAGTTTTTCTACAATACCCGAGTGGGGTATTGTGTCGAAAGCCTTTGCAAGGTCAAGGTAGGCTGTATGGACTGCCTTTCCCTCATCAATGACCTTGGTGACTGTTTCAAAGAAGTCGACCAAGTTCAAAAGGCATGATCTGCCCTTGACGAAGCCAAACTGGGTCGGGTCCAATGTCTGCAAGTCCCCTATATCTTTGTTTATGAGCTCCATTATGATCCTCTCCATAGCTTTGCAGACTAGACTTGTTAAGCTTATGGGGCGGTAATTACCAGGGTCCGTAGAGGCACCGCCTTTGTGGAGTGGGACCACAAATTCCATCCTTCAGTATTTTGAGTTTTCAGAGGCCTCGGTGGTGCAGCAGTTAGCGTTGTTGCCTCACAGCAAGAGGTTCTCTGCATGTCATCCCTGCGGTCGAGTGACCTTTAAAGACATCCAGGTAGGTGCGTGCATGAATGGGTGTGCCTATATATATATACATAGATAGCTATGTAGATAGATAAATAGATATAGATATAGATATGTATGTGTCTACTTCAGGAGACTGACAAACCAAAAGACTGAATCCCAAAATACAGACAGACCAAAAGACTGAATCCGAAAATACTAAAAACTAATGTCTTTCGGCTTTTCCCGGTTAGGGCTCGCCACAGCAGAACTCTGGTCCGCTAATGATTGGCAGTGGATTTTTACGGTGCCGAGGTGCCAGCCTGATGCCCAACCTTCAAAGAAGGCACACCCATTCACGCACGCACCTACCTGGATGTCTTTAAAGGTCACTCGACCGCAGGGATGACATGCAGAGAACCTCTTGCTGTGAGGCAACAACGCTAACTGCTGCACCACCGAGGCTTCTGAAAACTCAAAATACTGAAGGATGGAATTTGTCCCTTCTCCACTGTTGTGCGATCTTGGAGTTGGTATATATAATTAGCAGGGGGTGTGGGTGGTGCATCCCCCTACATGAGGAGTGTAGTGGGGCTTGCCTCCTGCATTAAACATACTTGCAGTATTTTGAGTTTTCAGTATTTTGGGATTTAGTCCTTTGGTCTTTCAGTATTTTGGGATTTAGTCTTTTGGTTTGTCAGTCTTCTGAAGAAGACCCATACACATATATGGGGAGGTGGAGGGTTACTCTGTGCTTGTTTGAATGGGAGAGTGATCAAAGGAGGGAGGATGCCTGTGTTTACACAATGTGACTGCCACAGTTAACTCCCAAAGGAAATGGTATTTGTGGTAGTTAACTGTGATTCACAGACATGCAAATTAGTCAGTAATGAAGTCTTAATGAATCCTTGCATGTAACTTATAAAGCTGGTATTACTTCCTTAAAAACTTTATGTTTTACAAACTACATCTTTATCCCTGCCTACAACTCAGATTAATCAAATTAATAAAATTATATTATAATGTCTGTTGTCACCAAAGAAGCCAATGATTCTTTTAAAAAATCACATAAGACTCAAGAGGAAAAATGATTTGGCTTTTCTACTACTGAAACTTCCTCATCAGCTTCCATTTTTAATAATGTAATGCATTAGATGGATGAGTCATATACTGTATGAAAATAAATTCATCCTTACTTATGTAAAAGTTATAAATTCAAAATTATGCCATCAACCATATCCAGTAAAAATAAAATAGTTAAAATTTTTGCCAAATACTGAATAAAAATGCTGAATAAATAGAAGCAAAAGTATTTTCTCTTCAACAAAAAACACTGATGCTTTCTTTCAGAATAAAAAGGCTTTTATTTCTTAGCACAGAAAATTAGACAGTAGTATGGCACAGGCAGATAGCATAATTGTCCTTTACAGTTTTTAGTCCAAGTGCAAGCCCTGAAACAAACAGCTTGCTAGATAAACTGCAGATTGACTGAAGTGAACTGAACTTTTCACTCCAGCTGGCTTCTATTCACTGCCCTCTGTTATATAGGATTATGTGCTGCATGTAGAAGCTGTATTCATGCAAGCAGTTACATTTCAGTTATCTCCCTGTATTTAATCACAAACCTTCCTTCTAATAAGAAGTTATTTCTCTCAGGGACCTCAGGTACTACACACACGGCACATACTGTACTCGTGTTTCTGCAAACTGACACTCCTTTTTGTACTGCAGGAAACATTCATATCTCTTTGCTGTTGGTATCTACAGACATACAAAAAACTACGAAATGTACAAACGAGCAGTATAAAAGGTACATTTAGAGAAAGATGAAAAAGAACTGTATTATTTAAAAAAGCACCTTTTTAGTTATGCTTCTGGCTTTGACATTTGGTTTAAGCCATAAAAGCTACAGAACTGTCCCCTGTCTTAACCTTAATTAATCTTTTTTGATATCTTTTACACTTTATGTAATCTATTTTAATAACTGTCACTTTGTAATTTAGGAAATTCTAAGACTATATTTTAGTGACTTTGTGTTAAATAATCTCCTGTACTGGCATTTTTTATGTTATTTAAAAACCTTAACCTTGTTGTACAGAATTTTTAACAAAGTAGCAAAGAAATTTGTTCTTTCATGTAACTGAGTTGCTAGATATAATTTGATTTAACTTTTTAGGAAATTTTATATTACAATGTTATTTACAAGGGAACTGGAACTCTGGGTCTGCAACAGTATCAACTTTGGGCCGTTTTGTTTTTAGCTTACACAACTATGTTCAATATATAATCTGTATCCCTATAGAATCCTGGTATATTAAACATATTTTGAAAATATATATGAATTTTGTTTTTAAAACACTCTGTACTGAAATTCTGGATATTAACAACTTATCCTTTTAAATATTCTTTGGCTTTTATCAGGTTTAATTAACCCCATCAGAAGAAGAAATAGTCTGGCAGAGCTTTAAATTGTAAACAGTTATTTGGATAATATTATAATATCATTAGAATTTTTACAGTATAAATATAATATAAGAAATGGGAATTGGCAGCACATTCATAGGTTCATAGGTGATTACAAGGCTAATAACCCTAAAGGGCCCTTTTAAGCCTAGCAATGCTTTCCAGCTGTATTAGACAGGTTATGATATTCATTTTATAGGAGGTGACATGAGTGGTCAAGCATTTATAAGTTTCCTGTTTCTAATAGAGAAACAGGTGTCAGACTAGGGGTAATCCATGAATACCAATCCACTGATCTAAGTTATGCTTGAAAACGTGCAGGGATGAGCACAATCCACAAAACGTATGATGGGCAATATGGTTAGCTGCCAATTAATATACAATACCTGCCAAAAAAAAAACATGGAAATAGGAAGGATATGCAGATTCCACAGAGAAGATGACATTAATAAAATCAGTTTAAACGGAAAAGAGAATTAATGGTCCAAAATGATTATGCAAAAAATATCATTGATGCTTATATTTATTTTTTCAGTGATAGCAAGTAATAGGTAAAATCCAGAAAAATGAGGTATTGTTTGTGGGAAACAAGGATGGCTTGGATGTCATTCTTCCAGTTTTATTATTTGTTTATTCTTCACTAAATATAAGTTACTTACTGAAGAAAGCAAATGGGGACAATAATTTGTAAGATAAGTGAGGAAAATAAAGTATGAGGATTGTAAGTTAAGTGGCTGAATAATTAGGATTTGAAGTATGATAGCCTGCAGACAAACATAACAGAGATAAAAAATAAGAAAACTGAAAGTAAATGCACAAGAATGCATGAATTAACTTTGGGTTTTTAGGGCCAGCTGAGAATCACATCCATAGTAAATTCAAGAGAAATTGTGTACTAGAATTGAGGTAATTAGGAGTGAAAGCTATGGGATTTTTTTCTGGAAGACAATACATAAGAAGCTGCTGGTGAAGAGACAGAAGAAGTACTTTCAACACCCACTCAAGAGATCTTACACAAAAACATAAATAAGAACTGTTGGTGAGATATATATCCCAGGAATTCTACTTTTATGGAGTAGACTTCCTGTGGATGTAAAGCAAAGTAGTACCCTGGCCCTCTTTAAGTGTAACCTGGATGAATGGCTGGGCAGTCGTAAATTTCGAGCAATAAATTTCAATAACAAAAAAGCACTTTAAAGTCATGAAGTTTTCAAAGAAAGGAGTTGAAACTAGGTATGAATTAGTCATGACAATGAGTATCTATAATGTGGGATATTGTGGCTAGGCTGGGCTATAATGGTCCCCTGGATCAACAGCCTAACATTGACCTATGAACCTATAAAATAAGAAACAAAGGTTGCTTATGATAGATGGAAGTCAGTAGCTGGATGATTAATGCAAGACTTTTTTCAGTGAACCTATCTGAAGTCTGAGTGATCTCAGAGTTGGTTTTATTAAGCAAATGAGTTCAGGAGGATTAAAACCCTACTTAGATGGTATAGGGGCTTCATCATCACATCAACAAAAGCCATAGTTTCACATTTTTCTTTTTTATTCACATGACTCATAACCCTCAACTGTACAGATTTTCACAGAATGTCCAGATTTTTGTCACATAATGTTCCTTATAAAATTTGTGATTTTCTGGATTTTTGTGGCTAGTCAGTGCGCATTGAATTCACTAAATAATGACAGTAATTTGAGATTCAGACTTTGTATCCTTCAGAAAATGTATGTTAACACAAGACTTTTTATTTCTAGGAACTTTCTAAGTTTATAAGAGCAATATTTAAAATATGTCCCTATTTTTGAGGCTTTGTCCCTCCATTATTTTTAGCTTTGTCCAGATTTTTTGTATTAAGTGGTTGAGATCTGCAGACTCAGGATGTCACTGCTGCAGGCCTCAATCTGACATGTCAAAGCTGGGATGCCAGGTGAGCAAAGAAACTTGAGAGTACTTTGTTAGAATGTATAAGAGAGTTCTGCACATGATCAGCTGTCACAAGGCTGAGTGTAAATGAGTTTACCCGATGTGTAGTGGCCGTGGAGTTGCTTATCTAAGTAAATTTCATGTACTAGAGTCCCCCTCCCCAAAAATCAACTTTTTGAATTCTACTTCAAATGTTTTCTTCATTTAGAGACAGTAGAATTCATCAAAAAAGACAACAGATGGAAAAAGGTGCTGGTTTCTGGGAATGCCTTGAAAAGCTTACAAGAACACCTAAATAAACCCCAATCCCCCCGTGCCACATGCTCCAGGGGTCACAACCTTATTACCACAATTAACAGAACATACTGGAGGGATAGGTTCATCTCCCAAAGACTGCCCAGACTCTGGAATAAGCTTCCCATTTATGTCAAGGAAAGCACCTCACTGGCCCTCTTCAAGAGAAATCTTGACGAGTGGATGGGTAACAGAAAGTTCACTCCAGGGATCATTCCAGTTGCCCTACTGGATAGGGGCACTGTGAACTAACATCGGGTGGCACGGTGCCTGGGCAATTTTTGTGGGCTAGGCTTGTAAAGGCTCCAGGGCCATTAGCCGAGTGCATACCTATGAACAAAAAATTTAAGAACAAGGACAGAGAAGATGATAACATATTATAAATAAGAGTAGACAGAAGGAAAGCTAAGTAGAAATGATGGTGATATCACCATTATCAAAAAATTGGGGCAAAGAGATGTGGTGCAATGTTATATAACAAATTATGAAAAAATAGAGAGATGTGTACAAAAGTGAAACAATAATGCCTACAATGCAAATGTAGAGAAACTTATAAAGAAATGGAAAAGGAGGTAAAAAGAATATATTTCTGTTGTATTTTATTGTTTCACAATTTGGGGCATTGTTAATTAGAAAAATAGTATAAAATATAAAACTAAATGATTAATGGTAGAGATATTTTTATGAGGAACAATATAAATGCTTAGATGGTTTCTTTTTTTCTTGTTTTCTTCATTTCTTGGATGACATAAATAAATCTGAAATTAAGATAACAAAAGAGCACTTACCCCTCCTTAGATAAGATCCATGTGATCATTAACATGGCAAAATCTGTCTAAAACAAATATAACCTAATACCAGTGTAAGAACTGCCTTAGTGTTTCCCCATGCTTTATCTTATTGCTGGAGATGCATTAGTCAGAAAAGGGTTCATGGAGACTTATTTTTTGAGACTGTTCCAAACTAGATCCATTTAAGAAAGATATGTAGGACTTAATCTCAAGGGGACTCCAGTATGATATTATTCTAACACACACTATGTTGTTACTGGCGGTAAACTTTCAGTTGTCCTTGTCCTTTGCAAATGACAGCTGTTAAAAAAGCAGTGACTAGATGTTAGAAGTCTCAGAGATACCCAAATGTGATGACAGTTTTGGATCTAACAAATGAGTTACAGAGAAGCAAAGTGGAAGCTCTAAATGAAGGGCAAAGCCATGCATATGTATGAAAGTAAAATAAATGGGGCCTCCATTGGGCCAATAGAAAAGGCTCAAGATATTATTTTTGCCCACTGAGCAGATCATGGATGAAAAAGATATGCCCACCTTCCCTTGATCATTACTACCAATCCAGAGGGTTAGAAGATTTGAAATGCTAAAATGGAAGTGAAGTAACGAGGTCTAAGGTTCTTACTGAGTAGCTTGCTATCCCAAGTCTTAATGGTACATAAATGTAGGCAATACATCTCTTTACCAGACCTAATAACTATTGTCACTATGCTGGCTTGGAGTATATTCTTCATGAAATGTTTAGAATTGTTTGTTTACTTTTGCTGGTGCAGCATCATACTGCCACCAGGAAGTATGCCCTAACTTCACCTCCCCATGGCAGCCTTGTAAGCCTCCCCACTGATTTATGTTATAGAAGATAATATCGGAAAAAGTAACACCTTGAATCCAGTTACACAAATGAACTGTGGAGTTCTCCTTTCCTGATATAAATCCTGGAATGAGAGCAGAACAGAGATAAGGCCATCATCCAGGCAGTTGTGAAAGGTGGATATGTTTTCCTTGCTTACAAGATAACCATCTGGGGGCTCAGTGGCTCCTTCTTGCTATAGCAACCATATATGATTGTACTCATTTCCATACATGGCTGCTGTCCTTCAAACAGTGCCTCACCATACATGTCTAGTGGCACAATGGCTCATGAATTTCCGCAGTTTTGTCTAACCGAAGCCTTCATCAGATGGTTGCATCACAGTAGGCTGAAACTGTCACATCTCCCCAGGATGAATGAGCCAGCACTGGCAACTCATTCCCATGCCCCTCCCCCAACTAGGCTCACATGCCTATTAACTGGGGTCACTCCGAGTTGCAGTCAGGGCTTGAGCCCTCTGCACCATTAAGCCAGTAGTTCTTAACTTATTCCTGGTATACCAGTATGTCAATAATACACTAAGCCAAACTGGAGGCTGAGCTCTCTCAGTTCAGTACTGGCAAGACCAGTCAGGAGGAGAAGGTAACCACGCACACCACAAACCCAGTCTCACATAGAACTATCACAACAGCAAACCAAACAGATAAACACACAAAAACATACTCGGAGGTGCTGATTAAAAATCTACCAAAACAACAGAGGCCTCCAAAGCAGACACCCAAGCAACCACCACCTCAAGACATAGCACATGCAACACATAGTTCACAAAGTCAGTGTGCTAAACAGTCACAGCCCTTAAGGCCAAACAACATGCCAGACACACTTGTAATAGGTGACTCCATAGTCAGACACACTGACGTCCCGCTCACCAGACTGAACAAGGAAAAGGTCACAGTAAGCTGCCTGTCGGGAGCTAGAATCCGCCACATAACACCAGCACTCAGGTCACTCCACAGCAAGTACAAATATGACTCAGTCATTGTACATGCCGGTGTGAACGACCTGAGACGTACCTCCCTGGACTACATGAAAAGAGACATAGAGGAGCTCTCTGATTATGTAGCCCAGGCCGGTATGACCCTGACCCCGAGCAGCATCTTACCCTCACCAAGAATGATGCCACAGTACAAAGACAAAATGATCAGTTTTAACAATTGGCTTAATTACTGGTGTCATTCTAAGGGGATCCAATGTCTGTCTGCTTGGGATGACATGCTTGACAAGCCACGCTGCTTCACAAGGGATGGCTTGCACCTGTCACCCCTGGGCTTCCGGATATTGGCCAAGGCTCTTGCCAACCCCATAGTGCCTTTTTTAGGCAAGGCTCAAATGACAAACCTACCTCCCTAGAAAACACAAGTGGAAAAAAGAGAGTCGTGGCTTAGTGGTAGGTCATACAGACTAGTGTTACCAAGGTCCTGGGTTCGAGACTGACAGTAGGAATTTATATGGCAGTCATGGCTTAGTGGAAGGTCATACAGACTAATGTTACCAAGGTCCTGGGTTTGAGACTGGCAGTGGAAATTTATTGGTTGGGAGGGTGGCCTAATGGTTAAGGTGTTTGCCTTACAAACACAAGGTGCAGGGTTTGAATCTCACAAGGGATAATTGGCTAGGCTTAAAATGGCTCACAAGGCCAGTTAGCCTAGTACTAACCTATCAACCTACCTATCAACCTATCAAAAACTAAGGGTAATGCTGCTCAATGCCAGAAGTCTAAACCTCAAGATGCACGCCCTCGAAGCCCTCCTCAGTATGGAGAACATCGATGTCTGTGCAGTGACTGAAACCTGGTTCAAGGCTCCTGAGAGCACCCCAGCACTATCAGGTTTTACCTCATATCATGCTTTCCGGCCCCAAAACTTGGGCCAAACCACAAAAGGAGGGGGAGTATCCATTTTCATCAAAGATACCCACACCTCCAGGTTAGTGGCAACGCACGAAGCATCAGAGACTATCCAGGTGCAACTAACCATAGGCAAAACTGCCTTACAGTTTGTAGCATGCTACAGACCACCCTCTCAAACTCAGGAACCCCACACAGCCTTCCTGAAGACACTGGAGAGTATGAATGTCTCTCCAAATACCATCATTTTGGGAGACTTCAACTACCCAAACATAGACTGGGAACATTACTCAAGCCCCAACACCCTAGCCCAAAGGTTCCTAGAATTCATAAACTCAAATGCAATGGAACAACTAGTCACCATTCCCACAAGAGGAGACAATATACTAGACCTGATCATCACAAACATGGGGACAAAATGCTCCACACTGGAAGTATATCCCTCTTTGGTAAGATCAGACCATAAATTAATCTCACTGGAAATCCACATCCCGCCCCCACCCCCTGTACAAAAGACCACAGTGAAGAACTTCTCAAAAGCAAACTTCACACTTCTTAAGACTGAAGTGGTATCCTTCAAGGCCCCTGGACCAGTGGAAACCACAACCCACACTGCTGAATCCTTTGCAAATGCCTTCTATGGGCACCTTCAAGAATGCATGGATCATGCAATCCCAAATAAAACCAAGACCCATTCCCCCAAAGGCAGGCACCCGGTCTGGTGGACCCCAGCCATAAACAAACTTTACAACAGGAGGAGGAAGCTACTACATGACAGAGCAAAATCCCTAAAAGGGAAGGCGTCTCTGATCAGTACTAGCAAAAACTACGATCACTCATAAAATCATCCAAGGCCAACTTTGAGAGAAAAATCACAAAAGACACAAAAGACAATCACAAGGCCTTCTTTAGCTATGTTAGAAACCTGGGTGGAAACTCCCAGATATGCTCAAAGTTAGTCCAAAATGACACAAAATACACTGAACCCACTGACATTGCCAACATTCTGGCAGACAGGTTCAGTGCAAATTTCTCCTCCCCCCCAAAAAGAGAAATAACTATCCCAGCAGAGTGTAGCCTCCCTAACATCTCAGATGCCCAGGTGAGAGCCGCCCTCTCTAAAGCTAAAAACACAGCATCAATGGGACCGGATGGTGTCCCGGGCTGTGTGCTACATGGACTCCAGGAGGAACTAAACCCACACATAAAGCTGCTGTTTAATCTTAGCCTTACTACAGGATATGTACCCAAAGAGTGGCGTACGGCAACAGTGGTCCCACTTCACAAAGGCGGTGCTTCTACGGACCCTGGAAATTACTGCCCCATAAGCTTGACGAGCCTAGTCTGCAAAGCTATGGAGAGGATCATTATGGAACTCATAAACAAAGACATTGGGGACCTACAGACATTGGATCCTACCCAATTTGGCTTTGTCAAGGGCAGATCCTGCCTTTTGAATTTGGTCGACTTTTTTGAAACAGTCACTAAGGCCATTGATGAGGGTAAGGCAGTTTACACAGCCTACCTTGACCTTGCAAAAGCCTT